>NW_025203464.1:0-8561 GCF_004010195.1 Chiloscyllium plagiosum
TACCCCAGTGAGAGTCTGTGTGTGTGATTATACCCCAGAGAGAGTCAGTGTGTGTGAGACTGTCCCCCAGTGAGAGTCAGTGTGTGTGGGACTGTTGCCTTGTGAATGAATGCTGACCTGTTTAGGGTTGTGTGAATATTCACAGTGGGTTGATGTTTTGTGACCTCTGTGCATGGTCGCTCCACTCCACGTTATTATCCTGCCGGGCTGTTGATGTGTAACTGACCTTACCCTTGTCATTACTGGGATCTGTAGGCAAATTCAGTCCTACCTATTACACAGGCAGCTGTGCTCAGAGTTATCCTGAGTTTGTCAGACATTACAACATCATGTCTGATGGCAATTCACCTCGAACTGGCTGTCTCTCACATAGCTCGTTTCTCACTGTCCTGGGCCTCCTTACATGGCCGTTGTCATCTGATTCCAGAACAAGTCATTCCCATCCCCCAAAACATTGTCCCCTCCTCCCCTCAACTGAGGAGCTTTCATCTAAACCTGAGAATAATGTGTGCCCCCACGCTCAATTATACAGAAGCACTCACACAATGCACTGACTGATGTGGAGATGCCGGTGTTGGACTGGGGTGGACAAAGTTAAAAATCACACAACACCAGGTTATAGTCCAACAGGTTTAATTGGAAGCACTAGCTTTCGGAGCGCTGCTCCTCCACAACCACCTGATGAAGGAGCGACGTTCCGAAAGCTAGTGCTTCCAATTAAACCTGTTGGACTATAACCTGGTGTTGTGTGATTTTTAACAATGTACTGACTGTTACACACAGAGTCAGAACATTACACAGGACAGCAGGGGTGGCACGGTGGCTCAGTGGTTAGCACTGCTGCCTCACAACGCCAGGGGCCTGGGTTCGATTCCAGCCTCAGGCGACTGTCTGTGTGGAGTTTGAACATTCTCCCTGTGTCTGCGTGGGTTTCCTCCCACAATCCACAGATGTGCAGGGTCAGGGTGGATTAGTCATGGGAAATGTAGGATTTCTGAGATAGGGTGGGTCTTGGTTGGATGCTCTTCGGAGGGTCAGTGTGGATTGGTTGTGCTAAATTGCCTCTTTCTGCCCTGTGGGGATGGTTACACAGAACCAGGGGAGCTATACGGTATGTGAATAAAGTAACTCCTGCTGTCGAGATGATTGCAGATTCGAGACTTGTGTTTGTTAATTGTGTTTCAGTGAACACACTCAATCGTTTTGAGCACATTGACATCTCCCTCTGTCTGGGAGCATTGTGAAAGCTGTGATAGCTTCACTGCCCATTGCTAGCCTCTGTGAACCCCTCCTCAGACCCGATATTAGATTTTAGATATTAGATTAGATTACTTACAGTGTGGAAACAGGCCCTTCGGCCCAACAAGTCCACACCGACCCTCCGAAGCGCACCCACCCATATCCATTCCCCTACACCTAACACTATGGGCAATTTAGCATGGCCAATTCACCTGACCTGCACATCTTTGGACTGTGGGAGGAAACTGGAGCACCCGGAGGAAACCCACATAGACACGGGGAGAATGTGCAAACTCCACACAGACAGTCGCCTGTCATTGAGGATGGATCACTGACACACCAGGAGTAGATCATTGACACATCAAATGTGGATCACTCAGAGTGAATCATTGACTTACCAAGAGTTAATCTTTGGCTGATTAAGAGTGCATCACTTGCACACCAAGACTAGATCACCAAGGGTGGATCATTGATACATCGAGCATGGCTTGATGGGGGTGGATTACCGATACACTGAGTGGGATCACTGGCCTACAGGTAGATCACTGGCTTGCTGAGAGTGGATCACTGGCAGGAATCCATCCTGCAGGGCCCCAGTTCTGAAGAGATGGGTGAACAAGACGTAAGCTTCACCTTCCTGTCCACAATTCAGGAAGCGTTCTCTCCATCCACTTCTCAACTGGAACAAGGCCAGGGAACCTCCTGACTATCCCTGTGCCAACACCATGCTCCTCCACAGAGCAGCTGACACTAGGCTCACACACTGCCCTCAGCACAGTCTCCAAGTCCTTCCATTCAAAGCAGGAAGGGCCACGCTCATGTTAGCACCAGCCAGCACCATCTCCCCCAGATACAACCCCAACTCGACTGGCCAGACTCCCACTGCTGTCCCCACAGAGTGAGGGAGGGAAAGGAACCAGACTTCAAAACTCCATCAACCACACAGCAATCTCAACACGTAGGGAGTACAAGTGGAAAAAAGATTGACTTATTTGTGGTTAACGTCATGGAGATAGAAACTGTCATTGAAGGTAGGCATCTGCTCTCATCAGTTACAAGATCCAGGAGAGAAATCTCTGACTGCCTGAAGAGCCTCTCAAAGTCAGGTCTAACAGACTGCGAGGCAGCGTGCTGCTGACTAGAAGAGGGAACGCCGGGATTGAATTCATTGGAATAACTAGAATCAGGATACTGTGTTAGCTGGGCTTGTGACCAATGGGCTTATGAATTCCTAGTCATCCTGAAATTCCAGGAGCTCTGAGCCTTTTAGCTGCCAGCGTTTCTTTTATTTCAAAAATTTACTTTATTCATAAGAACACCTTTACATATGTACATCGTCCCTGAAGCAGCCTGGCTCTGTGCAGTAGCTTATAGAGGAACAAACAAATAAACAATGAAGTTTGACTCGATCTGACAAACAGGCCGAAGGCAGCTCTTACCTGTACAAGTTTATATTTACAGAAATAGTTTACATATATTTACAGATATTTATATTCACAGATGTGGGAGGCAGTGGGGGGTGGGGGGGGGTACTAATTAATCCATGTCCCTTCAGCAGGAAGGGCACAGACAGGACACTTTGCCCATTCTCTCCTTGGCAGCAGCTGCTACATGCACATCCCTCAGCACGTTCTCCTGGCCCTTGGCATGTGCCAGGCTGTATCACTGTGTCAGGGTTAGCTCCTTGCTCTGGAGGACTAACACGTTTCGGGCAGATCAGAGAGCGTCTTTCACCGAGCTGAAGGTCCTCCAGGAGCAGTCATTGTTCATCTTGGTGTGTGTCCCAGATACAGGCCACAGTCCCGGCCACAGTCCCGGCCACAGTCCCGGCCACAGTCCCGGCCACAGTCCCGGCCACAGTCCGTGTCTCGGAGCTGCTCGGGATGAACCTGGGCGCAAACCATTGCACCTTCCTCCAGACGTCCTTTACAAAGCACCTTCCAGAAGGAGATAGAAACATTGAAAATAGCTGCAGGAGTAGGCCATTCGGCCCTTCAAGCATGCCCCACCATTCAATATGATCATTGCTGATCCTGCAACCTCAGTATCCCATTCCCATCCTCCCTCCCTCCCCCTCCCCGCACCCCTTGATCCCTTTAGCCACAAGGACCATGTCCAGCTCCCTCTTGAATCTATCTAATGAACTGGCCCCAACAGCTTCCTGTGGGAGAGAATTCCACAGGCTCACAACTCTCTGAGTGAGAAAAGTCTTCCACATCTCAGTCCTGAATGACTTACCCCTTATTCTCAGACTGTGACCTGTAGTTCTGGACTTCCCCAACATCAGGAACATTACTCCTGCATCTATCCTGTCCAAAGATCCCCCCTCATCCTTCTAAATTCCAGCGAGTACAAGCCCAGTTGATCCAGTCTTTCCTTCTATGTCGATCCTGCCATCCCAGGAATCAGTCTGGGGAATCTTTGCTGGACTCCCTCAATGGCAAGAATGTCCTTCCTCAGATTGGGAGGCCAAAACTACACACAATACTCAAGGTGTGGCCTCACCAAGGCCCTGTATATCTGCAGCAAGACATCCTTACCCCGATCCTCTCACTATGAAGGCCAGTGTGCCATTAGCTTTCCTCACTGCCCACTGCACCTGGATGTCAACCTTTAGTGACTGTTCCACCAGGACACCCAGGTCTCATTGCACCCTCACCTTTTCCTAAACTGCCCCCATTCAGAGAATAATCTGCTTTCCTGTTTTTGTGACCAAAGTGGATTGCCAAGTCAATGTTGAATGCTGTGGAGTTCAGACCACGTGACAGTAGTCCTGCTGAACTAGGCCCTCACTCCCACAGTGCTCAGAGGGGTCATGATAATTTTTAAGATCTGAAATGGGATTGCAGCTCGAAAGCGTATGGGAAGTTCTGATCTAGACTCTCCACCCAAAGGAGTACCCCTCACCTTCCCCACCACAACCCCTCACCTTTCCCTCCCCACTCCCCCACCTTCCCCACTCCCCCACCTTCCCTTCCCATCTCCTCACCACACCACCCCAGCCACTTCATGGGCAGTGTGTGGTGACCAGACGGATGGGGTGTATATGAAGGGTCTCACCACTGGCCGAGTGATGTCTTGCTGCTTGTTGGAAAGTCCTGTTGATGAGGCGTTCTGCCAAATGTCTTTCACAGGGAACAACGTGACAGGATCCACCCTCTCCCTTTCCCTCAGGGTCTCTGGGACACGACGTGCTAACCACTTCCTGATGGAGTTGAGAGTGTGGAGCTGGAAAAGCACAGCAGGTCAGGCAGCATCTGAGGAGCAGGAGAATCAATGTTTCGGGCAAAATCAGAATTCCTGATGAAGGGCTTATGCTCGAATCATCGATTCTCCTGCTCCTCGGATGCTGCCTGACCGGCTGTGCTTTTCCAGCACCACACTCTCGACTCTGATCTCCAGTATCTGCAGACCTCACTTTCTCCCACTTCCTGTGATCCAAGGTGTTTCTCTTTGTAAATGTCTCCACGAGGGCCAGGTGATAGGGAATGGTCCGATGACTGGGAGCATTCTGCAGCAGCGAGGTGAGTCCCATCCTTTGCAACACCAGGGGACGGGTACAACCTCAGGAGGTAGGGACAGTTGGTGTTTGTGTACCGAAGATCCACACACACATTGATGCAGCCGCACGCAAAGGGGACCATCAGGATGAGGGTGGCGTTGGGTACATTCTTCCCCCCACCCCCTTCCCCAGAGTTTTGTACATGGTGTCCCTGCGGACAGGGTCTATCTGAGACTGCCCGATGAAGGGGAAGACAGCTCGGGTGACTGCAATGATGCAGGTTCTGGGAATAGGCCAGACCTGCTCCAATGATAACAACAGAGAGAGAGAGTGCCTCACAGCTGATGGCCAGGTCTTACCTGCAATGGGGAGGGAGCAGTGCTCCCATAAGCTCAGTTTATGCCTGACCTTGATAATATGCTCCTCCCATATTTTCCATATGCCCAGCCTTTCCCCAGCCTTTCCCCTGTCAGTGCCTGAGATGGACAGTGTCAGACTGAAGTTTTACTTGCACATCCACTAATATCATTTATTGTATCTGTTGCTCCCGATGCGGTCTCCTCTACATTGGGGAGACTGGGTGCCTCCTAGCAGAGTGCTTTAGGGAACATCTCCGGGACACCCGCACCAATCAACCACACCGCCCCGTGGCTCAACATTTCAACTCCCCCTCCCACTCTGCCGAGGACATGGGGGTCCTGGGCCTCCTTCACAGTCGCTCCCTCACCACCAGACGCCTGGAGGAAAATGCCTCATCTTCCGCCTCGGACCATTTCAACCCCAGGGCATCAATGTAGACTTCAACAGTTTCAGGATCACTGCCTTTATTCCTGATGAAGGGCTTTTGCCCGAAACGTCGATTTTGAAGCTCCTTGGCTGCTGCCTGAACTGCTGTGCTCTTCCAGCACCACTAATCCAGTGTCAGACTGACACTGCCCACAGGCTGGTATCTGATCCCTGTAGCTGCTGAGAGGGATATGCAGGTTCCTGATGCAATGTCATTGTGACATGAAGACTGCTAATGCACAACACAATGATCATCGGAAAGAGCTTCCTTTTGGCTCTAACTGATCTCCAGCTGAGATTCAGCCTCTCAAACCTGCTGTGCCACTCAGTAAGATGTTAATCTGATTGTAATCTCACCCACCCTAATACTTTCCCCTCCTTCTGTAACACGAATCGATCCAGTTCCCCCTTAAAACAGTCAAAGGCTCAGCAGACAGCACCTTCTCAGGAAGATGCATGACCAGCTGTGAGTAAAATGATTCTCCCATGGAGCATACATCCTCTCCACATCCTCCCAGTCAGGACCCCTCAGGATGATAGTGATTTCAATCGATGCCAATCACTCATCTAAACCCGAATGGGCACAAACCCCACCATTTACCCCAAGGGGTGTTTTCACCCTGTTTTTGCCATGATCACCACCTACAGGCAAACCCCTGCTACTACAAGCGTGCCACTTGTCAAGTGAATGATGAGAAAGAGATGAACTGACAGTTAGATAGGAACAGGAGTAGGCCATTCGGCCCCTCTAACCTGCTCTACCATTCCTCATGCTCACTTTCCTGCCCTTTCCCCTTGATTCCTCGATTGATCAAGAATCTACCTCGGCCTTAAACATACACAAGGACCCTGCCCCCACAGATCCTTGTGGCAAGGAGTCCCAAAGTCTCTCAACCGCCTGAGAGAAGATCTTCTTCATCCTGGTCTTACCTGGAGACCTGAAATCTTGCTCACCAGATAAACAGACGGCTACCTATCACTGGCCCACGGTGTGCGCAGATCGATATATCACTGTGGTCCATGGGTGATAACCCATTCCAGACGATGACATCCAACTCATTCAGTTTGGTGCGAGCCGAGCCGAGCAGATCTAACAAACAATGAGGACCAACTGCATCAGGCCAACAGATCATCATCATCAGCAGCAGCAGCAACATGTCCAACCGCTCCCTGACCTCATCCCTCAGCTCAGGAAGAGCAAAACTAGGATTCTGGAGGAATGTCATCATCAAAGCCCAACAAGTTCAAATTCTACAATCTCTACCTCACCAAATGCCAGGCTGAATACATCTAGGTCACAGTGGCAGAAACAAAGACAAAAGAGCTTGTTGAGTGCATCTACTGATTGGCCCAGCCGGTATCAATCAGACATCGGTGATCAACTAAAGTGGTGTCAATGACATTAGCTCCGTCAGCCTCAATCAAGAATAAGCCTCTGACTCCACATGGGATTCCTCCTGAACCATGGCATAGGATTATAACTGAATTCTTCCACAGCCCAGAGATGCATATGTCATCTAAGATGTCAGAGTTGGGAGGTCATGTTGCGGCTGTACAGGACATTGATTAGGCCACTGTTGGAATATTGCGTGCAATTCTGGTCTCCTATCGGAAACTTGAAAGGGCTCAGAAATTTATAAGGATGTTGCTCGGATTGGAAGATTTGAGCTACGGGGGAGGCTGAACAGGCTGGGGCTGTTTTCCCTGGACGGTCGGAGGCTGAGGAGTGACCTTAAAGAGGTTTACAAAATTATGAGGGGCATGGATAGGGTAAATAGGCAAAGTCTTTTCCCTGAGGTCAGGGAGTCCAGAACTAGAGGGCATAGGTTTAGGGTGAGAAGGGAAAGATATTAAAGAGATCTAAGGGGCAACTTTTTCACACAGAGGGTGGTACGTGTATGGAATGAGCTGCCAGAGGAAGTGGTGGAGGCTGGTACAATTGCAACATTTAAGAAGCATTTGGATGGGTATATGAATAGGAAGGGTTTGGAGGGATATGGGCCGGGTGCTGGCAGGTGGGACTAGATTGGGTTGGGATATCTGGTCGGTATGGATGGGTTGGGCCGAAGGGTCCATGTTGTACACCTCTATGACTCTATGTCATCCGAAGAAGGCAGAGATTGCAAAAGCTTTTCACTGGGCTCCTACAATGAAGTACATGTGACAATAAAGGATATTGTGTATTGTATAATGGATTGAATTGAATTGAATTTTTTGTCGTACCGAGGCACAGTGAAAAGCTTTGTCTTGCAAGTAATACAGGCAGATCACCATCTATTTGGGACAATAGATCAATGCTTAAGGGGGAAGAATACTGGTTGGAGGAATAATACTGAATATGGGATTAATACTAGTTGGAGGATTAAGCTCAATAACATATCAATCTGGGCTCATGGATCAATACTGTATCAAGAATCAACCGTCAACAATAAATCAATACTGGATGGAGGATCAATATTGGATCTGTGAACAATACTGGACGATGGATCAATACTGATGAAGCATCAATCCTCAATAATGAATCAATACTAGGTGATAGATCAATGCTGGTTGGAAGATTAATGCTGAATGAAGGGTAAATATTCAGTGATAGATCAATGGGAAATTGATCAATACTTGCAGTAGGATCAATACTCAATGATAGATCAATGATTGACGGAGGATCAATACTGAAACAAACATCAATGCTAGATTAATTATCTTTAATGGATCACGGATCAATGCTGGGTGATAAATGAAGAATCAAATGAAGATGGAGGATCAATAATCCATGATGGATCAATGTTGGATGATGGATCAATGTTGGATAATGGATCAATGTTGGATAATCGATCAATGCTGGATAATGGAAAAATGTTGGATGATGATTCAATATTGGATGATGGATCAATGTTGGATGATGGATCAATGTTGGATAATGGATCAATGTTGGATGATGAATCAATGTTGGATAATGGATCAATGTTGGATAACGGATCAATGTTGGATAATCAATCAAAGCTTGGATGATGGATCAATGTTGGATGATGGATCA
>NW_025203465.1:0-8563 GCF_004010195.1 Chiloscyllium plagiosum
TGTGGCCCATCTGCCAGTTGGGCTATCCACATATTGTTTCAAGAAATACACTTACATGCATTTAAGGAAGTCTATTCTGTTTCCCTCTCTTGCTGTAAGGGAGTTCAGGTGAACATTGGGGAAGTTAAAGTCACCCGTAATGAAAATTCTTTTGTTATCGAATCTTTCCATAATCGACCACATATTTGTTCCCATTTGCTGTTGGAGTTCCTACGTTAAAATATTGGCAGATTGTTTGCACCCACCTCATTTTTCAGCTCGAGTCCTCTTGTCTCAATGGATGTGCCCTTCTGCATTTCCTCTCAGACTGATGACGTAACATTCTGTCTGATTGGTAATACAACTCGTCCATATTTTTTAAATTCTTCTCTATCTCGTCGAAACCAACGAAATCCTGGAGCCTTTCCAGTCCCTCTCTCAACCAAGTCTCTGGAGTGGGCACATCATCTTCGTCTTCCGTACTGATCCAGGCTCTACGCTCATTTGTCTTACCGGTAATACTCCTTGTATTGATATAAACACACGTTAGACCATGAGTGCTGTTGTGCTCATTCACCCTTCTCTGCTTGTCCTTTCTTTCTGATTCACTGGTCTTAGCACCTGCCTTCCCGTCAATCTCTCCACTTGTTGTCCTGCTTCTGTAATTGCATCCCTGCCACTCTAGTTTAAGCCTTCCCATGTAGTACGAGCGAAAGTTGCAGCGAGGATATTGGTTGGTCTCTACGTTCGGAGCAACCAGTGCCTCTCTTAGAGTTCACCTTGGCAGCAGAAGAGCTTTCAACGATCCAAGATCCAAAAAAGCCATGCCCTTGCATCAGTTTATTCTCCATGTATTCATCTCCCTATCTTTCTATTCCTTGCAACGCCAATACGTGACACTGGCAGCTATTCAGAGATTAATGTTGTTGAGGTCCTGCTCTTCATCCTCTTTCTAACTCCTTCTACTCATTCTGCCGGATCTGTAGTGTCTCCGTGTATAACTCCAGGCCCACAACCGCTGAACTGCTCTGTTTCTACATGGTTCTGAACAACAGCATTCTGGTCAACCCTAATCTGGTCTATCTGTACATGTGATTCGATCCTCTCAACACTCTGGTTATCATTGACCTGCTTTGTATCTGCATGTGGATCCATTCCCACAGCATTTAAATTCATATTAACCAGAGTCACGGCTCTGTCGGTACCGTTGACATGGACTTTCCCTGCAACTGACGACAGACCCTCAATACTATGGTTCCCAGTGACTTGCTCTGTTTCTACAGGTGACTCCAGACTCACATTACCGTGGTTATCACTGACCTGTTTCAATTCCAACAGTTACTCCACTGTTATGAATGCTGTTCTTCTGTGCCTATACATCTGCGGACAGACATATGGTATTGTGACTAACACTAACTTGTACTGTCTTCACAAGTTCATCCACACCCACAACCTTATCATTATCACCGACTTACACTGCCACTACACGAGACTGTAAATCTACTTTTGTGATGATTGAGGAAGTGACGCGACTGGTGTTCCCTCGGTAGTATACTAGCAAGCAGCGCACATTTTCTCTCCTGCTACTTCCCAGTGCGCCTCCAAACTCCCCTCCAGTCCTGGAGCTGGCACTACACGAGACTGTAAATCTACTTTTGTGATGATTGAAGAAGTGACGCGACTTGTGTTCTCTCGGTAGTATACTAGCAAGCAGCGCACATTTTCTCTCCTGCTACTTCCCAGTGCGCCTCCAAACGCCCCTCCAGTCCTGGAGCTAGGAGAGTGGTGTATTGGAGATGGGAAAACAGCCCCACTGAATGGAACATCACGCTTCCCTTCCCCAAAGAGAATAGTGGATAACAAGCCAATTACATTGTCTGCGGGCTGCTGTTGGTGTCTGTTCGATCAGAGATTCAGAAAGGCGAGATTACCTTCAACGCCGTTCGAGATCTTATGCTTTTCAATTCCCAATTGTGTCCCCCCATTGGACTGAGGAGAGCAGCTGCTTTCAGTTGATTCTTTCTTGCTCCTCATAAACCTCTTCACATGAAAGAGGCCTGCCCAATATTGTCTCTGATCCAATGAAAATAATCCGTTTATATCCAGCCTCTCACCGAAGCTAAAATGCCCAATTGAAGAGAGAAGCGTACAGCACAGGAACAAACACTTCTGCAATATGTCTGTGAAGACAAGTGTACTATTCAAAACTAATCCTATCTGCCTTCACATCGTCCATAACGCTGTACACATTGCCTGTTCTTCCATCTATCTAATTGCCTGACAATTTTGCTATTCTATCCAAGTCCACCACCTTCTTTGGCAATCCTTTCCAGACATTTACAACTCTCTCTGATAAACAAAAACTGTGTCATGCTTATCATTTTAACATGTCCCCCCACCTCAAACCATTGCCTAATAAATGTCCAACCTGGGCAAAAGAGTACGGCTAGGAAATCTATCCAAGCCCCTCATCGTTTTATATACTTCCTTCAAATCGCCTCTCAGCTCCAAAACGCGAACACGAACAATCCAAATTTTGTCAAAAGGCTGTTGGTAACCAGTCGTCTCTGATCCAAGTAACATCTTTGTAAACCTCTTTCCCTGCCTCTCCAAAGGGTTTACATCCTTCCTATGGTGTGGGGACCAGAACTGCAAACGATCCTCCAGTTGTGGCCACACCAAATACGCACATGTCAGCTAAGCTACAACAGTGTAAAGATCATCAATGCATAATACCCATTTTCTGACAACTTCCTTCCTTCCTGACATTGTGTTAAAACATTGATATGAAAGTGAAGTGAGACATGGAAAATCAATGTTTGCAATATCATCCAGTTTTATTCACATAGTTTAGAAAGCAGTGGGCCAGTGATCGTTCAGTTGAAACAATAACATGAAGCCTGAATTGATGGGATGACAGAACTCTCCAATCAGAAACACAGATGTTTTCCAGTGTTGCATGTTGCTCTTTCCTTCTTCAATGTCAAAAACGTACGCAACACACTTGTAAGATAGGGCAAAGTCCTTTAACCCTCGTTGAAATACCCTTCTCACATGGTACGCTGCTGCAGTGACTCCCTTCCAAAATACATGAAAATATTGGCGCTAGGAGAGAGAATAAAAAGAAAAAAACAAAGATTCGTTGATGTTCACAGTCAGATGCGATAGGACATCCACGTGCCACCTGATTCAGATACAAAATTCCCGAACAATGCAGATTTCATCCTTGCTGTTCTAACCAGACATTCTTGGATATGTGAGGGTGCATATTGCTTGAACAGTGTTCCAATAATTTTTCGTGAAGACCAGAAGTGTGTGCAGTTCTCCACATCCAGACTCATATTGGTACAGTCTACTGACAACTGAGAAGTGCGTTCTCACTGTGAGGCATTGGGGTGAGGAATTGTAATGTACTCAAGCAGCTTGCCTTCAGGGAGTGAAAATGCATCGACAATTTTGGCGAGCGTAAGAATGAACGATCCCAAAGTCAATAACTCTGTAATTTATTTACCCAGAGAGGTGTTGGGATTTGGAATTCGTTGCCTTGGAGAGTGGCAGAGGCTGATTCCACAGCAGGTTTCAAAACTGACCTGGATGTGGAGTTCAATGGAATGAATTTAGATGGGGTATCAAAATAATACTGGCGAATGGGGCAAGATGGACAGCACTTTCCAGCATCAGGACATACACGATTGTAAGAATGTCCTATTTGAACTGTAGAATTCTATGATGATTATGTGACAGAGAACTCAACAGGTCTCGATAAGGAAGGATGCTTCAAGACCGGGATTAAATGAGATTGGTATCTGTGAGTAGGTACACGACCTCAGAGAACAAATGTCTTGAGTCATGATCAATAATGCCAGCTCACTAATAAAGCTTCTAGAACAGAATTCCCACTTGGAGAAACTCGGATTCCACGACGTTTTTCAACCTGCATCCATTTGCAGTCACTGGACAAGAAATTGGATGTGCAGAAGGCGGTCGTTTAGCCAGTCAAACTTGCTCTTCGATTTGATGATATGTCAGTGCTGATATTTGACTGGGGTGGACATTTTTTTAGATAAAATCGCACGAAATCAATTTATAGCTCAACAGGTTTATTTGAAAGTGCAACCGGGGTGCGCTGCTCCTTTGCTGCATATCTCGTCGAGTAGGATTATAGGACACAGTCGCATTTAGAGCAAAATATCAATATGTCATACACACATGCAATATATTAAACAAACATAGATTGCTGTTCAGTCTTTTGTCTTTTAGAATGGGGCTGCAGGTTCAGATTCCTTAATAAGTAAATCCCAGAACTTGTTCAAGTTGTATTCCCGAGATAATTATAGGTTGCATTTAAAAAAGAAAACACCCTACCGATTTTTGTGTGTTTCTGTGTGCATGTGAGGGAGCGAGGTTGTGTGAACGAGAGAAAGTGTGTGCATGTATGTGTGGGTGGGAAAGAGGGGGGGTGTGTGTGTCTGTGTATCTGCACATGTGTGTCTGAAAAAGCGTGTGTATCTGCAAGAAGGACTGTGTAAGTATGTTCGAATGTAAAATGGTGTGTGCATCTGGTGTCATGAATGAGCTGATCATCTCCACTTCCCTTTCCTACAACTCCTGGATAATTGCTCGATTCCCATCCTGACTGAAAATCTGTCAACCTACCCCATAAACGGACTGAATGAAAATGCACTCCATGCTGAAGAATTTCACCGTTTCAATGCCCTTCAAAAGAAGATGACCTTCTTTGATGCCGACTTAAATGGGCTACACTTTATCCAGAGCTGATGCACTCTGCTCCACAATTCTTGCACAATGGTAAACACCCTCTCCTATTCTCCTCTGAATATTTTTTCTAAGGGTCTTTCATGTTTCAGCAAGCTGAGATCTCATTCTTCTCAACTCCCACCAATATTATCCTGTCCTACTCAATCTCTCCATAGCTGATGTCAGTTCCGTGATCTTCTCTGGATTGCCTCAAATTCTGCTCCGACTGGAAACAAAGAAATGGTTGAGGAGCTTAATGAGTAATTTGCATCAGTCTTTGCTGTGAAAAGGGCGACTAACATCGTTGGGGGGTGGGGGTGGACAGCAGAAATTCGGACGGTGGCCAGCAACAAGGAGAAGGTGCTGAAAAAAAACGGAACAGCTGGAAGTGTGCAAATTACCTAATATTACCTAAAATTACCGTGGGGCTACGTCCCACGGTTCTGAAGCAGATAAGTGAAGAGACAGTGGAGCCTTCAATAGTGATCTTCGTGGTGTCACTAAATTTCGGGGGACTCCTAGAATAGTGGAAGCTTATTAAAGTTAAACCCCTGTTTCAGAAGGGAATAGGGAGAAAGGCAGGGAATTACAGAATGAAAAGCCTGACTTCAGTCAATGGTCAGATTTTAGAATCCATTGTGAAGGACGGGAATTCTGAATACTTAGAAATGCATCGTAAAACAGGGCAAACTCAGTATTGTTTTATCAAGGGGAGTTTTAAATTTTTTGAGGGGGCATAGAGAAGGTTAGACAAAGGAGAGCCAATCGATGTTGTCTATCTCCACTTCCAGAATGTTTTTGATAAGATTCCTAGAATAGTGGAAGCTTACTAATGTTAAACCCCTGTTTCAGAAGGGAATAGGGAGAAAGACAGGGAATTACAGAATGAAAAACCTGACTTCAGTCAATGGTCAGATTTTAGAATCCATTGTGAAGGACGGGAATTCTGAATACTTATAAATGCATTGTAAAACAGGGCAAACTCAGTATTGTTTTATCAAGGGGATTTTTAAATTTTTTGAGGGGGCATAGAGAAGGTTAGACAAAGGAGAGCCAATCGATGTTGTCTATCTCCACTTCCAGAATGTTTTTGATAAGATGCTGAAGGAAACAACATAGTAGGAAACGGCAGGATGTTGTCAAACGCCAGGTACTAGCATGTATATAAGATTGACTGTCTGTCAGGACGCAGAGTGTGGGATAAAAACAGAAAAGAAACCCGTGGCCAGTGGCTTTCCACAAAGCTCAGTGTTGGGACTTCAGCTTTTCACGTCATATATTAGCGATCAATATGAAACAACTAAGAGCATTCTGGCTAAGTTTGCAGATGAGACAATGATAAGTAGAGGGGCTGGTAAAATTGAGGAGACATGGGGGTTTCAAACAGGTTTAGAGATTAGGAGAGCAGGTAGACGTATGGACTATTTTATAAATGGGGAGAAAATTCAGAAATCTGACGTTCAAAGGGACTTAGAGTCCTGGTCTATGATCCTCTTCAGGTAAACGTACAAGTTGAGTCGGTAATCAGAAACGCAAATAGAATGTTGTCAAACATCTCGAAAGACGAGAACAAAGACGCGCGGATGTACATCTGAGGCACTGTAAATCTGGTCATTCCACAGTTGGAGTATTGTGCACAGTTTTGGACCTCATACCTCAGGAATGATGTATTGGCTCTGCAGCGGTCTGGAAGGTGTTCACAAGAGTCATTCGAGGAATGAAAGACTTAACATTTAAGGAAGATTTGCATACTCTGGGACTGAACTCGATGGAGTTCAGAACAATCACTTATACCTGATTGAAACTTTCAGAAGACTGAAACTCCTGGAGAAAGTGGAATTTGGAAGGATTTTCCATTGGCAGAAAAAAAAACGAGGAATCGAGGAGTCAGCCTTTGAGTGGAGGGAAGAACTCTTCCTGTGGAGATAAACATAAACATTTCGAGATAAGGAGTGTTGAATCTATGGGATGCATTGCCACAGAAGTTCATGGAACCAGGTCATTTAGTACATATAAGATTGATATAGTTAGTTTCTTGGTTGCGAAGGTGATCAAAATTTACAGGAACAAAGCCAGAAAATGGGGCTGAAAACTCTACCAGCCGTGTTTGAATGGCAGAGCACACTCGCTGGGCGAAATGGCCCAATTTCTGTGGTCTTCCGATCTTATGATCTTTCCTCAGATAAGATGCCCACCGTTACTTAAAGTATTCCACCAGTGCTTTGATGAGTGACTTGTTCAGTCTGAGCAAAATTTCTTTCTCTTCCAAGATGACAAAAACAGTATGTGCTGACGGAATAGGCACACATGAGACACACAGATGGCAGCATACATCGGAAGAACTCATCAGTTACTGTACCAAGCCATGCTTCCCATGTTTGCCAAAGCGGAGATTAAAAAACCTCTACAACTAAGACAAAAAGTAAAACTTACCAATTGTGGTGGCTTCCATATATACCAGAGTTCCAAGTAGGAATAACAGTGTCACCAACATCATTGTTGTGGTTATGAGAGATCATCCTCTATTTATGGGTTCACAGCTTACACTGGTGGTATCAATTATTAGTACAATGGCGACTGGCTGCACTTTACGTTCTAATAAGGTGTAGATCACTAACTCAGACTGACAGTAATTGTAATGAAAAATTGGAAATATCTCCTTAACACTTACATCATAAAGCGAGCAGAGTTAAGGGCTCGAGTAATGAGTGAAATGTCGAGGATTGAAGTCAATTTTTCACAAGTATGGAGGTACAGAAATAGGCGATTTGGCACATTGCGTCTGTTCAGCTACTCAGGAAGATCATGTCTAATTTGGAAGACAACTCCATATGCAAGGCTTGGGACGATATCCCTTGCTCCTCTGCCTCAATGAAAATGATCAATCTCACATTTAAATGTAACAATTGAATTAGCATCGCTAAGCATTTGAGGGTGTGAGTTCCAAACCTCCAGAACTGTTTTAGTGTAGAAGCGCATTCTGTCATCTTTCCTGCATTGCCTGACCCTCGTTCTCAGACTATGATGTGGACATCTCTGGTTGGGGGCAAACACTGAATGCCCAACCCGAGTGGTCTCTGTGAGGATGTGGTGTTGAACTGCCTTCTTGATTCGCAGTAATCCATACGTTGCAGTTTACCCACAATGACCCAAGGGCGCAAATTCCGTGATGTTGTACCAACACATATTAGAATTCAACGTCAACTTGTGCACATTGTTTGTTCTTATATATCTTATCTTTCCCTGTTAGTAATCCGAACCTTCGATTACATCTCCCAATAACTTTCCAGAGTGTGTGAGATTTCAATCCTTAATAAAGAACATAGAATAGTACAAAGCATTAAAGGCATTTGGTCCTCGGTGTTGTGCCAGCCTTTTATCCTACTCAAAGATCAGGCAAACCGATATACCTTTCATTGCACTAATAGAATTAAAATCCCCACTGTGTGGAAACAAATCATTTGGCCAACAGGTCCACATTGGTCCTCGAAACAAAATCTCACCCAATCCCATGGCCCCACACCTATGAATCTACATTTCCCCTGCTTAAATTACCTGGCCTACACATCCCTGACCACTAATGGCAATTTTACATGGCCAATTCACCTAACCTGCACATATTTGTGGCTCTGAAAGGAAACCAGATCACCAGGAGAGCAAGCACGCAAAAAAGGGGAAAACGTGCAAACTCTGCATAGACATTCCAGTGAGGATGGTATCGAACCCGGGTCAGTGGTGCTGTGTCGCAGAAGCGCAAACCACTGTGCGAACGTGACGATGGACTAGTCACTTCAAAACATATCTGATTTTATATGGAATCACCAGC
>NW_025203466.1:0-3707 GCF_004010195.1 Chiloscyllium plagiosum
ACTTCGAATTTAATGGCACCTGCATGAATTCTCGAATTTTTGGGAGAAGATTTGTAGCTCAGGTGCTCATTGTTGTGATTCTATTCGCCGAGCTGGGAATTTGTGTTGCAGACGTTTCGTCCCCTGTCTAGGTGACATCCTCAGTGCTTGGGCTCACCCATCTCTGGACTCATAGCAGAAGCTGTAATGAAAAGATTAGAACAAACAGACGTACCGCAAATTCAACCCAAACTCTGGGTCAGATATGTAAATGATACCTTTGTAATCATTAAAAACACAGAAATAGAAAACACACACCGGATCATCAACGCCACACTCACAGGAATTCGATTCACTGGAGAGGAAGAAAAGGACAACCAACTCCCATTCCTCGACGTGATGGTACAGAGAACACCAAACAGACAATAGGTGCAGGAGTAAGCCATTCTGCCCTTCGAGCCTGCACCACCATTCAATATGATCATGGCTGATCATCCTTAATCAGTATCCTGTTCCTGCCTTATCTCCATAACTCATGATTCCACTATCCTTGAGAGTTCTATCCAACTCTTTCTTAAATGAATCCAGAGACTGGGCCTCCACTTCCCTCTGGGTCAGAGCCTTCCACACAGCCACCTCTCTCTGGGTGAAGAAGTTTCTCCTCATCTCTGTCCTAAATGGTCTACCCCGTATTTTTAAGCTGTGTCCTCTGGTTCGGCACTCACCCATCAGCAGAAACATGTTTCCTGCCTCCAGAGTGTCCAATCCTTTAATAATCTTATATGCCTCAATCAGATCCCCTCTCAGTCTTCTAAACTCAAGGGTATACAAGCCCAGTCGGTCCAGTCTTTCAGCATAACGTCGTCCCGCCAATCCAGGAATTGACCTCGTGAACCGACGCTGCACTCCCTCAATAGCCAGAATGTCTTTCCTCAAATCTTCTGCAAATTACCTCAGGACTGCACACAATATTCCAGGTGTGGTCTCACCAGGGCCCTGTACAGCTGCAGAAGAACAGAGAATGCACCACAAAGATATACAGGTACACAGACCAAGTCCTGAACTACGAAAGCAACTACCCCAACATACACAAAAGAAGTTGCATCAAGACACTGTTCAAAAGGGCCACAACACACTGCAGTACACCAGAACTGCAAAAAGAGGAAGAAGAACACCTCTACAATGTATTCGCCAAAAACGGATACCCCCGCAATTTCATCAACAGATGCCTAAGGGAAAGACAACGGAATGAAGACATGCCACAACCCAAAGGACTAGCCACACTACCATACATCAAGAACATTTTGGAACTGACAGCCAGACTACTACTACCACTAGGATTCATAACAGCACACAAATCAACAGCCACTCTCACCAGGGCAAAGGACCCCATACCCAGCATGAGCAAAACCAACGTAGTGTACAAAATGCCATGCACGGACTGCACAAAACACTACATAGGACAAACAGGAAGACAGCTAACGATCTGCATTCATGAACACCAACTAGCCACGAAACGACACGACCAGCTATCCTTAGTAGCCACACACACAGATGACAAGCAACATGATCTCCCATTTATTGATTCCACCAAATCACACATTTATTCATATGCCTGTACTAATTCTCCCATTTACTGTTGCCATGCACCAATTCTCTAATTTAGCTCCACTGTGCACCAGGTCTCTATTTTCTGATGGTCCACACCAATTCTCCAATTCAGTGTTGCTTAGCACCTTTTCCCCAATTACTGATGTCCTGAATACGTTCTCCATTCAGTTTTGTCTTACACCAATCCACATAGTGACTGATGCCCTCACCCAATTTAGACGTGCCCTCCTCTCATTCCCGCATCGAGTATTCTCCTGCCCCAATTTTCCCATTTGGTGATCATTGCATCAATTCTCCAGCTATCAGATGTCCTTTTCCAAATTCTCTTGTTTCAATAAGTTATTGCCCAACTTTTCCATCCAGTGGTTCATTGGAATGATTCTCCACGTTCGTGGAGTGCTGCCAGAAATCGAAAATTGAGACATAGACAATTTGGACTGAAGTGTCTGTTTCCATGTTGTACATCTCTATGACTGTATGACTTTACTTATGGCTCCAAACATTTCTCCCATTTACCAACCCTGCACAAATTCTGAAACTTCACCAACTCTCCCATTATTATTCTTATTGTTCTGCTCAATTTAAAGGCACCTGCATGAATTCTCCAATTATTCATGCCCTGCATCAATTCCTTCCATTAAAATGTTCCATGAAACACATCTTCCACGTACGGGTGCCCTGCTGAATTGTTTTCATTTAGTGATGCACTGAACTGAATCTCCAATTTACCGATGCTTGCAATATGTCTTCTTTTTATTGATTCCCTGGCCCCTATTCCCCAATTTAGAAATGCTTTGCTTGAATTTTCTAATATATTGACACTCCCACCAGTTCTCCAATGTAATGGCACTGTGCACCGAATCTCCCATTTATTGATTCCCACTAAATCTCCCAGTTACTCATATCCCTGTACTAATTCCAATACTGTTGCCCGAGCCCGATTCTACCATGAAGGTGCTCAACTCTAATTCTCCCATTTTTTTGGTGCCATGCACCCATTCTCTAATTTAGCTCCACTGTGCACCAGTTCTTCCATTCAGTATTTCCCTGCAACAATTCTCCCATTTAGTAGCCTGCTGCCAGAATTCTCTAATCTTGCGATCCCTGCATCAAATCTCCAAATTACCGATCCTACACATTATCCTCCCTTTAGTGGTGAACTGCACCAACTCCCCCATTTCGTGGTACACTGTATTGAATCTGGACCACTAATCCTTTGCACCATTTGTCCTATGTACTGATTCACTGCCCGTGTTCTCCCATTTGCCCCAATTCTCGAAGTTATCGGCACCCTGCACCAGGTCACTCATTTCCTGATACCCCACACCAATTCTCCAATTCAGTGTTGCTTAGCACCACTTTCTCCAATTACTGAAGTCCTGAACCAGTTCTCCTCACAGTGCTGCCTTACACCAATCCTCATATTGACTGAGGCCCTCGAACGCTTTTTGGGTGTCCTACTCTAAATCTCCCATCAAGTATTGTCCTGCCCCAATTCTCCCATTTAGTGTTACACTGCACCAATTCTCCCATTATCTGATGCCCTGTTACATTTCTAACATTTCGATAAGCCCTTCCCCAATTCTCCCATTAAGTAGTTCCTTGCAATGATTGTCCAGTTTCGTGGAGCGCTGCCAGAATTCTTAAATTGTGGCATGGGCAAGTTAGACCGAAGGATCTGTTTGTGTGTTGTAAATCTCTATGATTGTATTACTCTATTTATGGCTATTTCTCCCATTTCCCAATCCTGCACAAATCCTGGAACTGCACCAATTCTCCCATTGAGTGTTATCCTGCCCCAGTTCTCCCACTTCGAATTTAATGGCACCTGCATGAATTCTCCAATTTTTGGGAGAAGATTTGTAGCTCGGGTGCTCGTTGTTGTGATTCTATTCACCGAGCTGGGAATTTGTGTTGCAGACGTTTCGTCCCCTGTCTAGGTGACATCCTCAGGGCTTGGGCTCACCCATCTCTGGGCTCATAGCAGAAGCTGTAATGCAAAGATTAGAACAAACAGATGTACCGCAAATTCAACCCAAACTCTGGGTCAGATCTGTAGATGATACCTTTGTAATTATTAAAAACACAGAAATAGAAAACACACACCGGATCATCAA
>NW_025203466.1:3957-8566 GCF_004010195.1 Chiloscyllium plagiosum
GAAACATGTTTCCTGCCTCCAGAGTGTGCAATCCTTTAATAATCTTATATGCCTCAATCTTCTAAACTCAAGGGTATACAAGCCCAGTCGGTCCAGTCTTTCAGCGTAATCCAGGAATTGTCCTCGTGAACCTATGCTGCACTCCCTCAATAGCCAGAATGTCTTTCCTCAAATTTTCCGCAAATTTCCTCAGAACTGCACACAATACTCCAGGTGTGGTCTCACCAGGGCCCTGTACAGCTGCAGAAGAACAGAGAATGCACCACAAAGGTATACAGGTACACAGACCAAGTCCTGAACTACGAAAGCAACCACCCCAACATACACAAAAGAAGTTGCATCAAGACACTGTTCAAAAGGGCCACAACACACTGCAGTACACCAGAACTGCAAAAAGAGGAAGAAGAACACCTCTACAATGTATTCGCCAAAAACGGATACCCCCGCAATTTCATCAACAGATGCCTAAGGGAAAGACATCGGAATGAAGACATGCCACAACCCAAAGGACTAGCCACATTACCATACATCAAGAACATTTTGGAACTGACAGCCAGACTACTACGACCACTAGGATTCATAACAACACACAAACCAACAGCCACTCTCACCAGGGCAAAGGACCCCATACCCAGCATGAGCAAAACCAACGTAGTGTACAAAATCCCATGTACGGACTGCACAAAACACGACATAGGACAAACAGGAAGACAGCTAACGATCTGTATCGATGAACACCAAATATCCACAAAATGACACGACCAGCTATCCTTAGTAGCCATACACACAGATGACAAGCAACATGAGTTTGACTGGGACAACACTACCATATATAACCGGTCTATTTAGAGTCTCCTCAGTTTCGTGCACTGACTTTTGGCTGGCTGGTTAAATAAGCATATCTAACTAGGAGATTCAGAATGTTTTCAGTCTTGGGCACTGACTCTGTGCTGGATAGTTCAATAAATATCACCAAAATTTAGAGTCTGTGCATTACAGGGCACTGAGACTGTGCTGGCTAGTTAAATAAATATATATAAACAGGAGATTTAGAGCATGTTTAGGGCATTGACTCGGTGCTGGCTGGTTAAATACAGAAATATAACCAGGAGATTTAGAGTCTCCTCAGTTAAGGGCATTAACTCAGTGCTGTCTGTTTAAATCTTCTGGTTATATATATTTAGAGTCTCCTCAGTTTAGGGCACTGACCCTGGGCTAGCTGGTTAACTAAATAGATATATCCAGGAGATTTAGTGTGTCCTCAGTTAAGGGTACTGACTCTGTGCCTGCTGTTTTAATATATATAAAACCAGGATATTCAGGGATTCCCCAGTTTTGGGCACTGACTCTCAACTCTACATTTTAATAAATATACATAACGAGGAAATTTAGAGTCTCCTCAGTTTAGGGCACTGACTCTGTTGGCTGGTTAAATATATATGACCTGGAGATTCAGAGCCTCATCATTGAATGGGACTGAGTTTCTGCTGGAATAAATATATATATAACCAGCTGATTCAGATTCTCCTCTGTTTAGGGCATTGACTCTGTGCTGGGTGGTCAAATACGTGTTTACAACCAGGGGAATTCGTGTCTCCTCAGTTTAGTGCACTGACTCTATGCTGTTCATTTAAATATATATAACAAGGATATTTAGAGTCTCCTCAGTCTAGGGACTGACTCTGTGCTGGATGGTTTAATAAATATATGTAAAACCAGGAGATTTAGAGTCTGTCCAGTTTAGGGCACTGACTCTGTGCTGGATGGTTAAATATATATCACCAAATATTTGGAGTCTACTCATTATAGGGCACTGAGACTGGGCTGGCTAGTTAAATAAATACATATAAACAGGAGATTTAGTGTCTCCTCAGGTTAGGGCATTGACATTCTGCTGGCTGATTAAATTAATATATATAACCATTAGATTCAGATTCTCCTCAGTTTAGGGCACTGACCCATTGTTGGCTGGTTAAATATATATAACCAGGAGATTGAGAGTCTCCTCAGTTTATGGCACTGACTGTGGGCTGGCGGCTTAAATAAATATATATAACTAGGAGATTTACAGTCTCCCCTGTTTAGGGTTCAGACTATGTGCTGGATGGATTAATACATATATATATCCGGGAGATTTCGAGTCTCCTCAGTTTAGGGCACTGTCTCTTTGATGTCTGTTCAAATACATATATCCAGGATATTTAGAGTCTCCTCAGTTTGGAGCACTGACTCTGGGCTGACTGGGTCAATATACGTAACCAGGAGATGTAGAGAATCCTCACTTTAGGTCACTGACTCCGTGCTGGCTGGTTAAATATATGCATGTAACCAGGAGATTTAAATTATGTTAAATTTAGGGCACTGAACTCTGTGCTGGCTGGTTAAATGTATATAGCCAGGAGGATTAGAGTCTCCTCAGTTTGCGATACTGACTCTGGGCTGTCTGGTTAAACAAATAGCTATAACCAGGAGATTTAGTGTTTGTTCAGTTTAGGGCAATGGCTCTGTGCCTGCTGTTTAAATATATATAATCAGGATATTTAGGGTTTCCCCAGTTTTGGGCACTGATTCTCAACTCTACGATTAAATAAACATATATAACGAGGAGATTCAGTATCTCCTCAGTTAATGTACTTACTCTGCGCTATCTGGTTAAATGTATTTCACCAGGAGATTCACATTCTCCTCATTTTGGGGCACTGATTGCGGGATGGCGGATTAAATAAATAGATATAACCAGGAGATTTAGAGTTGCCTCAGTTTCAGGCTCAGACTATGTGCTGAATTTATAAATACATACAAATTACCAGAAGATTTAGAGTCTCCTCAGTTAAGGGCAGTGACTCTGTGCTGTCTGTTTAAATATATATTATCACGAGATTCAGATTCTCTTCAGTCAAGGCAGAGACTCTGTGCTGGCTGGTTAAATAAATATGTATAATCAGGCGATTCCGAGTCTCCTCAGTTTAGAGCACTGACTCTGTGCTGGATGGTTTAATACATATAACCAAAAGATTTAGAGTCTTATATATGTATTTATTTAACTAGCCAGCAAAAAGTTAGTGCCCGAAACGAGGAGATTCTAAATCTCCTGATTATACCTATTTTTTTAACCAGCCAGCCCAGAGTCAGGGCTCCAAACTAAGGACACTCTAAATATCCTGGTTATAAAAATTTAACCAGCCACCACACAGTCAGTGCCTTAAAATGATGAGTCTCTAAATCTCCAGGTTATATTTAATTAGCCATCTCGCATCGATTCATGGCCTCAAAATGAGGAGTCTCTAAATCTCCAGGTTATATTTAATTAACCAGCCAGCACCGATTCATAGCCTCAAAATGAGGAGACTCGAAATCTCCTGGGTATATATCATGAACCTGCTAGCACAGAGTCAGTGACTGAAACTGAGGCGACTCTAAATATCCTGGTTATATATATTTAAAGAGACAGCACAGAGTCAGTGCCCTAAACTGAGGAGACTCTAAATCTCCTAGTTACATATATTTATTTAATCATAGAGTCCAGGGTCAGTGCCCAAACTTGGGGAAACCCTAAATATCCTGATTATATATATTTAAACAGAAGGCACAGAGTCAGTGCCCTAAACTATACAGACTCTAAATCACCTGGTTATATCTATTTATTTAACCAGCCAGCCCAGAGTCAGTGACTGAAACTGAGGAGACTCTAAATCTCCTGGTTATATCTTTGTGTTTATCTACCCAGCACATAGTCTGAGCCCTCAACTGAGGAGACTCGAAATCTCCTGGTTATATACCTTTAACCAGCCAGCACAGAGTCAATGCCCTAAGCTGAAGAGCCCCTAAATCTCCTGGATGTATACATATATTTAACCAGCCAGCACCGAGTCAGTGCTCTAAACTGAGGAGACTCTAAATCGCTTGGTTATATCTACTTATTTAACCGG
This sequence comes from Chiloscyllium plagiosum, assembly GCF_004010195.1. NCBI lineage: Eukaryota > Metazoa > Chordata > Chondrichthyes > Orectolobiformes > Hemiscylliidae > Chiloscyllium > Chiloscyllium plagiosum. The sequence goes on from NW_025203466.1 coordinate 7,887, forward strand.
CCAGCCCAGAGTCAGTGCCCCAAACTGAGGAAACTCTAAATCTCCTGGTTAGTAATATGTACTTATCCATCCAGCACATCGTCTGAGCCCTCAACTGAGGACACTCTAAATCTGCTAGTTAAATATATTTTTTAACCCGCCAGCCCACAGTCAGTGCCCTAAACCAGCAGATTTAGAGTCTCGTCAGTTAAGGGCACTGATTCTGTGATGGCTGGTGAAATATATATAACCAGAATATTTAGAGTCTGCTCAAGAAAGGGCACTTACGCTGTGCTGCCTGGTTAAATCAAAACATATAACCAGAAAATTTAGAGTCTCCTCAGATGAGGGCACTGTCTCTGTTCTGGCTGGTTAAATATATATAACCAGTAGATTTATAGTCTCCTCAGTTTTGGGTCCTGCCTCTGGGCTTGTTGGTGAATAATGTGAACAGAAGGTTTTGAGTCTCCTCAGTTTAGGGCAGTGACTCTGTTCTGGCTGGTTAAATAGATATATTTATCCAGGAGATTTAGAGTCTCCTCAGCTGAGGACACTGCCTCTGGGCGAGCTGGTTAAATAAATATGCATAATCAGGAGATTTTGAGTCTCCTTAGTTTAGGGCAGTGACTCTGCGCTGGCTGGTCAAATGAATATATATAATCAGGAGATTCAGTGTCTCCATAGTTTAGGCCAATGACTGT
>NW_025203467.1:0-4701 GCF_004010195.1 Chiloscyllium plagiosum
GGAGTTACCGTACACTGTTCTGATCCCCATATCGCTCTGGGAATTCCTGTGCACTGTTCTAATCCCCATATCACTCTGGGAGTTACTGTACACTGTTCTCATCCCCATGTAACTCTGGGAGTTACTGTACACAGTTCTGAGTCCCATATCACTCTGGGAGTTACTGTACACTGTTCTGACCCCATATCACTCTATCACTCTGGGAATTACAGTATACTGTTCTGATCCCCATATCACTCTGGGAGTTACTGTACACTGTTCTGATCCCCATATCGCTCTGGGAATTCCTGTACACTGTTCTAATCCCCATATCGCTCTGGGAATTACTGTACACTGTTCTGATCCCCATATCACTCTGGGAGTTACTGTACACTGTTCTCATCCCCATATCTCTCTGGGAATTACTGTACACTGTTCTGATCCCCATATCGCTCTGGGATATAATGTACACTGTTCTCATCCCCATGTAACTCTGGGAGTTACCGTACACTGTTCTAATCCCTATGCCACTCTGGGATTTACTGTACAGTGTTCCGATTCCTAAGTCACACTGGGTGTTACTGTACACTGCTCTGTTCACCATATTCTCTGGGAATTACTGTACACTGTTCTGATCCTGATATCGTTCTGAGAGTTACTCTGCGCTGTTCTGATCCACATATCACTCTGGGAATTACTGGACTGTGTATTTGCTGAGTGAAATCTTTTTTTAAAACTTCTCATATCTGTCTTGCTTCATTGGTACATCCCTCCCTAAGGTGTGAGGTGCCGAGGTGAATTATATTAATACATGTAAAGGGAGGGGGAGCGAGATAAACACATGAGGGAGGGTCAGGGACAGAAGGAGATGTTGAGAAGGTGAGATGAAGGGTGGATGGGCAGTGTGGGAGGAGAGGTAATGCCAACCCAGAAGAGATGGCACAAGTGACCTCCTTGGCATAGGGTGGACGCTATCTGTCTTCCACTTCACTGACACCGTCTCCCCTCTGTTTTCCACAGGCCCTCTCTGCCAACTCAGACCTGGTCCCCAGCGTCCGCTGGAACAAGACCAAGTCCATGCACAGGCTCCTCAGCGCGATTCGTGAAGGATCCTTTTCCAATCCTCAGGCAGCATCGCAAATCACCCCGTCGCTGGAGTGTCGGACCTACCTGGATGTGAGGAAGCTGAACTGCACGGCAGACCGCAGTGAGTCTCTGGAGAGCTGGGGATCACACGCTCGGCTGTGGTTCAGTACCTCAGGGCACGCAATACATTTCAGATCCGAGGGCAATCATTCTTTTTGCACAGCAAACAGAGCTGCACAGCAAGATCCCATGAGTGGTACCGCACGCTTAGTTTTGGTGCTCAGTAATGGAACAACTGTTGGACACAGGGCTCCATTTGGAATACTTTCTCCCTCCTCTCACTCCCAGCATTGCCACCGGGTCTTCCCCATCCAGCAGGAGGGCCTCAGTTTAATATCTTACATAATGCAGGATATCACAGACAGTGCCCACTCCCTCAGCACTGACCCTCCGACAGTGTGGCACTCCCTCAGCACTGACCCTCCGACAGTTCGGCCCTCCCTCAGCACTGACCCTCCGACAGTGTCCACTCCCTCAGCACTGACCCTCCAACAGTGCAGTGCTTCCTCAACACTTGCCCTCCAACAGTGCCCACTCCCTCAGCACGAACCCTCCGATAATGCCCACTCCCTCAGCACTGACTCTCTGACAGTGCCCACTCTCTCATCACTGACCCCCTGACAGTGCAGTCCCCCCCTCAGCACTGACCCTCCGACAGTGCGGTGCTCCCTCAGCACTGACCCTCTGACAGTGCGGCACTCCCTCAGCACTGACCCCCTGACAGTGCGGCACTCCCTCAGCACTGACCCTTTGACAGTGCGGTGCTCCCTCAGCACTGACCTTCCGACAATGCTCCCTCAGCACTGACCCTCCAACAGTGCAGCATTCCCTCAGCACTGATCCTCCGACATTCCAGTACTCCCTCAGCACTGACCCTCCGACAGTGCGGCACTCCCTCAGCACTGACCTTCCGACAGTGCGGCGCTCCCTCAGCACTGACCCTCCAACATTCCAGTACTCCCTCAGCACTGATCCTCCGACAGTGCAGCACTCCCTCAGCACTGACCCCCTGACAGTGCAGCCCCCCCCTCAGCACTGACCCTCCGACAGTGCTACACTCCCTCAGCACTGACTCTCCGACAGTGCTGCACTCCCTCAACACTGACCCTTTGACAGTGCTGCACTCCCTCAGCACTGACCCTCCAACAATGCAGAATTCCCTCAGCACTGACCCTCCGACAGTGTGTTACTCCCTCAGCACTGACCCTCCGACATTCCAGTACTCCCTCAGCACTGACCCTCCGACAGTGCGGTGCTCCCTCAGCACTGACCCTCCGACAGTGCGGCACTCCCTCAGCACTGACCCTCCGACAGTGCGGCACTCCCTCAGCACTGACCCTCCGACAGCGTGGCACTCCCTCAGCACTGACCCTCCAACAGTGCGGCGTTCCCTCAGCACTGACCCTCCGACAGTGCGGCACTCCCTCAGCACTGATCATACAGTGAGCGGAAACCTCTGCTTCCTTGATGTTTTGGGAATGAGAGTTACATGGTTTGTGACCATCTCGGAGTAAAGAATTCTCCTCCCTTTAGTGCTCAGTGGGTGACCCTTTCTTTTTAACCGAGAGGTTGTGGTGGCGAGCCTCATGTGGAGATGTGGATCTTTCCAAGGAGCATGGACAGGGTGGATAGAAAGAAGCTGTTCCCAAATGGTCAGAAATCGGGGATGGGTGGGGCATAATCTGACAGTGAAAGGCAGGAGATTAAGCGGGCGTTGATGAAATGTTCTCTCACCCAGAGGGTTTTCAGGGAATGGAGTGCACTGGCTGGGAGGGCGTTGAGGCAGAGATCTCACAACCTTTAAAAAGTACTTTGGTGGGCACTTGGAAAGTCATAGCATTCAAGGGTGTGAGACTAGCATAGATTGGGAATGGTTTTTCGCTGTGTGGACTTGATGGGCCAAAGGGCCTCTTACATACTCTCACTCCCGATGAAGGGCTTCTGCCCGAAATGTCGGTTCTCCTGCTCCTCGGCTGCTGCCTGACCGGCTGTGCTTTTCTAGCACTACACTCTCGACTTCCATGTTCTGCGATTTTCTGGCTCTAACTGGTGACCCCCATCCTTCCCCAGTTCGAGATTCTCACGCAGGAGGGTTCACCTGTTGGGAGAGAAAGTGAGGGCGCCCGGGCTCCCTCGTCTATCCGTGAGTTTGGGTCATTTCGTTGGGCTGGGAAATGATTCCGGAAAGTCCCGAGACAACCCGGCCTCCATCCTGCAATTTTGCGACAACTCCAGAGAAAAGGGTCAGCCTTGGAAACAGACATGCCCTAGCTTTCACCGAAGTGAAGGAACAGATATCCTCCTGTCAGGTCTCAACACACAGTGATCCCAGAATTATATTTGGTATTGAGATGTGAGGCCTCCCTGTACAGCACCAGGGAGGTATTATCTCATTAGGTGGTGTAATGGTGAGATATGTCCGGTCACATGTGCATCCACGACAGTGGCTAACACAGAGTGTAAATATGTCCGGATTGATGAGGAAGGGGCATTTTTGGAGTCAGGACGTTCCAACAATAAAAGATTGATAATCATGGACCATTAACCCTGACGAGGTCAACTGAGTTTGGGATTCTAGTCGGCATGAATTCGTTGTACCAGGAGGATCTGTTTTCCGTGCTGTCCGACCTCATTTTGACGCTGGTGTCCTGAGTTGTGTTCGGTCTGGCATCTGAGGTTTCCTCACTCCTGCGCCATTCTGCCCCTCTCTCTGTAGGTAACCTGACATTCCCGGTGACCACTACATCCCCACCTCCCACCACCCAGGCTGTCCCCATCACGGTGGAGTACAACATTGTGGACGGACTGACCCATTCCTTCAACGACGCCGTGAATGTTTCCGTGCCGGTGGGGAGTCCCCTGATCCGGGTTCTGGAGAAGGCCCGGGATCTGTATCCCGCTCGATTCAGGTAAGGGCCTAACTGTGAAGGAGGTGCGTGCAGGGCAGACGCTGGAGAGTCAGAGTCGATAAGTGTGGCGCTGGAAAAGCACAGCAGCTCAGGCAGCATCCGAGGAGCAGGGGAATCAATGTTCCGGGCATAAGCCCTTCATCAGGAAGGTGTGGACATCTCCCAGGGTTCACTGGGAAGGTGGGAGAGTGATCTCCACCTCCAGTTCTCCCATTGGTGATCTCCTGAGGCTCCAGACCTGCCCACCCTCTGACACTGAATCTCCCCGGATCAGGGACGTCTCGGCCCGATATCCTTGATTGGACAAGGGAGGAGGCTATTGGAACTTTACCCCAGGTTTCACCTCAATATCAAGGTCCTGAAGCTAGAGTCACACTCAGCTCCCATTCTGTTTCACTCTGTCATTCTCTGTTTCCTTCTCTCTATCTCTTTCATCTGTCTGTCTCACCTCTTTTTCTTACTCTCTCTATCTCTCATGTTCTCTTTCTGTCTCTCATCTCTGTCTCTCTCTGTCTCTCTCTGCTGAAGGTGTGGTGCTGGAAAAGCGCAGCAGGTCAGGCAACATCCAAGGAGCAGGAGAATCGACGTTTCGGGCATGAGCCCTTCTTCAGGAATCATGCCCGAAACGTCGATTCTCCTGCTCCTTGGATGCTGCCTGACCTGCTGC
>NW_025203467.1:4942-6995 GCF_004010195.1 Chiloscyllium plagiosum
TCTTTGTCTCTTTCTCATTCGCTCGTTATTGCTTCTCTATTTTTGTCACCTTTATCTCTCTCTCTCTGTCTTACCTCGCTGATTTTCTCCTTTTCTCCCTATGTCATGTTCTGTGTCTCTCTGCCTCTCCAGCTCATGTCTCCCTTTCTCTTACTCTGTTTCTGTTCGCATGTCATGACCTGTCTCTATTTCTGTCTCCCTCCATCTTTATTTGTTTTCTCTCTCTCCCTCCCTTTCTCTGTCTCTTTCTGAATCTCATGATCTCTGTCAGCAATTCTCCCGTTCTGTTTTTTTCCTGATCGCCCGAATGTTTTATTGTTCCTGATTTGTCTGATCAGTTGCGTTTGCTGTCCATTTCAGTCTCTCCCACGTCTCATCTGAATCACCAGCGTTTGCATCTGACAGGTCACGCCACAATTAATGTTTCAGAAGGAGTGAGATTTGAAGAGAGGGAGAGAGAGAGAGAGAGAGAGAGAGCGAGTGAGACAGACAGAGATTGAGAATGCAACCAGGGAGAGACAGGACAGTTGGAACAAAAGATGAGGTTTTCTTCACCACGTTCTTCATCCACGTTGTGAACCTGTGGAATTGTCCCCCACAGGAAGCTGTTGGGGCCAGTTCATTAGGTAGATTCAAGAGGGAGCTGGGTGTGACATCTGTGGCTAAAGGGACCAAGGGGTATGGAGAGAGTGTGGGAATGGGACACTGACATTGAATGATCAGCCAGGATCCTATTGAATGGTGGGGCAGATTCAAAAGGGCCGAATGGCTTCCTCCTGCATCTGTTTCCCATGTTTCTGTGTTTGCTGTATTTTGAACGATGCCTCGTTCCCTGTTACAGCTTTAATGTCACAAGCACACTGTGGGGACCACTCCTGACCACCGTTCGGAACCTAACAGCTTCCACCGAAAACAGAACCTATTGGCAGCTCCTGAGCGGCACTCAACCATTGGATCAAGGTAGGAACGGACAATGAGAAACAGCTGGGAGAGAAAAAAAAATCAGCAGGTCTGGCAGCATCGGTGGGGAGAAATCAGAGTTAACGTTTCGGGTCCAGTGACCCTTCCTCAGAACTGAATTAATGACAGATAAATAACACTGCCCGCAGGTAATCCAACTCCTGGACTCGAGAATATTATTCATGACACCATTGTCAATTGCCAGAAATCTGGCTCGCTAATGTCCTTCAGAGAAAGAATTTGCTGTCCTTACCTGGTCTGGCTGATTTGCTGGCCTTACCTGTCCACCCCCACAGCAAATGTGGTTATCTCTGAACTGACCACGAGGATGGGTAACAAATTGCTGGTCCAACTAACAATGCTCTAATCCTGTAAATAGAATTTTTTAAAATCCAGAAACAAAACTCTTAGACTACCATTGATAACTTCTACACGACTGTATTCCACATTAATATCTCTCTCTCTCTTTCTCCCCTCCCATCTCCCTCTCACACACATTCTCTCCCTTCCCACTGCTCTGAGGCTGGTGTTTCTATGTTGAGAGAGAGCTCCTTGATATTGTTAGTCTGTTTGCTTGGCAGGTATTGGCGATTACAAGCCCAAAGACGGGGAGCGCATCGTTGCAAACTACAGCCAGTACTGATCAGGAACTGGGAGAGATTCGGGCTGGGAAATCGAGATTCATCCTCCTGCACCATCCCAGTATGCCTCGGAGTTTTTCGGAAATCACACCTAACTCCTGGAACAGAGCTCAGATCTGAGATGAACCTCAGTGTCTCTCAAAATAACTGAAAAACACTGTCTTTCTCAACTCACCTTGTGATTAATGCCAAACCTGCACCATACCTCCCTGTGGCCGAGATGCTCCCTTGTCCCCACCCTCTCAATTCTTCAGTTTATGCAAACTTTTCTTACCCACATCACAAATGGACACAAGTCCTCACTCTTTGATCACCCTCCACAGACTATCACAGATTTCTGGCCCAATACAATATACACTGCAATATCATCCTCACCACCGGGCAACGCCTCTGTGACGGAAAGCAATAACCCCCTCCCGCCCCCACACCCCCCCCCGCCCCACACCCCTCCC
>NW_025203467.1:7755-8567 GCF_004010195.1 Chiloscyllium plagiosum
CCCTCCAGCCCCTACACCCCTCCCTATCTCTGTAACCCCCTCCAGCCCCTACACCCCTCCCTATCTCTGCAACTTTGTCCAATCCCGGCCCCCGATTCTCATTGATCCAACAGTGGGGGCCATGCCTTTGGTTTTCCGGAACGTCTTGAGATCAGGAATGCATTCCATAAGCCTCCTAGACTCTCCCCACCTCTGTCTGTCTGTCCTCATTTTATATTTTACTTGAACCTGACACAAGAATGTACAACCACGATGGTGATTTTTTTCTGCCATGAGGTGTGTCTGCAGCTTCGGTTTGTTCACACTGGCATTATAATATGCGATAGCTCCTCAGTTCACTGCTTTTGTGATTATCCCTCTTCTTGCGCCTTTCACTTATGATTAATTGATGGCTTGCAAGGTTCTCACACTCCGTCCAGATCACCACTTTCGGAAAAAATAAGTGTCGCGGCGTTCCTGGATGCTGGCCACTTTGTTTTCCTTCTCAGTGAAATAAAGTCATCTCATGCATATCCACTGGCTTGGCCTGTCGTTTGGAACATTTGCAATACAATCGTCAGCAGTCTTCTGCCAAATTCAAATACTCACAGCAGGAATTAAGAGGATTGGGGTGGGCCGACTCAGACCTGAACCCCCTCCCATGCCATCAAATCCGAACTCCGCAGAGGCCATTCGCCCCATCGAGTCTGCACTGCCCCTCTTAAAAAGCTTCCCACTCAAACCCACCCATCCTCATCCGAAATTTCAAACCCTACATTTCCCAAGGCCAATCCACCCGAACCTGCACATCCCAGGACACTATGGGACAATTT
>NW_025203468.1:0-4329 GCF_004010195.1 Chiloscyllium plagiosum
TCTCAATGGCAGTTACTCTCTGTCTCACTTTCATCATATCTGGTTTTTTTTTATACCCCAAACATCAGATTGTCTCATTAGTTTGAGGTTGGCAAAAACAATAAATTCAAACTCCATTGGGTTTTAGTATTCTGGGGGATAATTTAATCTGATTGTTTAAATTCAAATCATGCTCAAAACAACTGAGGTATCTCGTTTGCAGTGTAATGTTACATATTTTCAATTTGGCAAATTAAACTGCTGGAAGCTGTCAGTGACTGAATCGAATTAAATTGAATCGAATCGAATTGAATTTATTGTCACATGTACCGAGACACGGCAAAAAGCTTTGTCTTGTGAGCAGTACAGGCAGATCACAGAGTTAAGTAGCACAGATAGTAAATAACAGGTAACCAACGGAAAAAAACAAAAAGACAGGTACAGGCGAATGTGCCTGTTGTTAACATCAAGGCTGTATTTGAGCGAGTGTCGCATCAAGGAACCTGAGTAAAACTGAATCCAGTGGGAAGCCGAGGGGGGAAACCTCCATGGGTTTCAGTCAGACCTGGCACAGAGGAAGCTGGTTGTTGTTCTTGGAGATCAGTCATCTCAGCTCCAGAACACATCTCTACAGGAGTTCCTCAGGTTAGTGTGTCCTTGGTCTAACCATCTTTAGCTGCATCATCAATGACCCTCCCTCCACCATAAGGTCAGAAGTGGGGATGGTTGTTCACTGATGAACATGGGATACAGGAGAACATCTCCACCTACAAGCTTCCCTCCAAGTCACTCACCATCCTGATTTAGGAATATTTCATCATTCCTTCAGTGTCACTGGAAACAAAGCCTTGGTAATCCTTTACCAACCGTATCGTGAATGTCTCTGCAGCTGAGGGAATACAGCAGTTCAAGAAGGCAGCTCACCATTCCTTCTCCAGGGCTGGCCAATAAAGACTGACTGTGCATGGGACACCCACATCCCCTTGGACAATGAAACCATAGTTTCATTTGCACTCCTGGGTTCACTCCTTATCCACAACTGAGGGGCAGTTAAGAGTCAAGCACATAACTGTGGGTATGGAGTCACATGTAGGTCAGATCAGGTAAGGATAGCAGATTTCCCTCCCAAAAGGACATGATTAACCCAGATTCTTTTTTAATGGTGATGGTTACACGGTCATTATTAGACTAGTTTTCAGTTCTAGATATTTTCAAATTCAAATTTCACAAACAGCCACAATCTCCAGGACATTAGCCTCAGCCAAGGACAGCGCCCCCCATTTTCTCCTCAGCCAACAGAGGTGGAGGATAGCAACAGTGAGGTTCTCGGCAAATGTGAGCTGAGGGTTCCTTCACCCTGAGATGAGCTCATCCAATGAGGTTTCAGGAGCTTCTAGGTCTCTCTTGTCCTCACCCAATGCTGATAAAGCTGGACCCTTATCGGTGGGGATCTTGGAGCTTGGATTGTCAGTGATGTTTTCTCTGTTCCCCATCCCAGAGCAATGAAGCCAGTTTGAATGTGATAATGAATGAGTGTGACTTTGGGAGGTTTCAAAGATGGTGATGGAATGGTATCTAAATCGAAGTCATGTCTCTCTGTCACTGTCTCTCTCTCTCTCTCTTTCTCTCCCTCTACCTCTCTCTCTCTCTCTCTCTTTGTGCCTCTCTGTCTCTGTCCTTCTCACTGCCCCCCTGCCTGAGACCAACTGGAAGAGCCCAGGAGAAGGAGCCAACCCAAGAGCTCCTGGACCTGGTGGAGCCTGTCCCCATTGAGCTGTCAGGGCAATGACACATCATAACATTGTTCCTCACCTTCCACTTTCAGACGTGTTCCTTCTCTAGATCCAAACTTGCCGATATTGAGCTCCACACGACACCGATAGTCACCAGCATCCTCCCAGCTCAGTCCCTCCATCATTATTGAGGCATCTTTGTTGCTGTGGTTCCCCACGAATCTGAATCGATTCCCAACATCCCGCTGGCTCACATTCTCACACAGCTCACCCTGGGAACAGTCTGGACCAGGATATGTACATTTAAAGATGAAAGACCGTGATTCCCTCTTGTACCATAAGATGGAGCCGGTGAGTGTGAGGTGAGTGTCAGGATGGGTGAAGCTGCAGGGTAAGACAGCGGTGCCTCCTTCCTCAGCCCTCACTCCATCAGCGATTGTCATTGACAAACCATTAACAAAATCTGCTGTGAGGGGAGAGAGAGAGAGAGAGAGAGAGAGAGAATATAAGACCACAACACAGACACTAAGCAGTGAGGTAAAACATTGAATCTGTTATTTCGTGAGAAAAGGGATGATATGATACAATTGTGGTTTCTGAACAGACTAGTGACAGTGTGGAATGAGCTCCGGGCTGGATACAACAGAGGGCTTCGGGTGGTTTGTAAACATCCTGAGGTTAGACTGTGGGGGGTTGTTGCTGTTGGTTGAAGAGAGGGTTTGGTGCCTGAGAGTTTTCTGAACTCTCCATTGTTCCAGGAGACCCAGAGTTATCTGAAGAGCAGGACTCAGGGCCCTCCCTGCAGAACCTTTTCTATTTCCCATCACTTTCTACTCTATTACCCAGCCAGCCTTCAGCAACCTGGCTCATTCATCAGTCATAGCAGAGGGATGGGGGATGCAGTGGAAGCATTGTGGAGGTGGGAGGTGTGGTGGAGGCAATCCAAGTAAATCCAGAAGGCAGTGTGAATATCGTCAAGTGAGGGCATAAGGGAGTGTGGCATGGCTGGATGGCATTTACTTGTGAGTAAGGCAGACGAGCTGAGGGTGTAGATTAATGAGTGGGGATGAGATATTGTTGTTATCACAGAGACATGGTTGAGGGTGTGACAGGATTGACAGCACAATGTTCTGGGCTATTGAACTGTGAGATGAGACATGTAGGGGTAGAGGGAATGTCAAAGAGGAAGGGGTGTTGCAACATTGATGAAGGAGTTAATCACTGACATAAGATGGATGATATCTTAGAATGTTCCTCAAATGAGGTCACATGGTACAATGGAAAAACAAACCCCCATCATGACACTCTGTCTCTTACCATCAAGCAAATTTTGTATCCCACTGGCCTTCTCTCCCTGAATCCCATGCCACCTACCTTCACTAATTAGTCCACCATGTGGAACTTTGACAACAGCTTTACACAAGTTCATGTAAACAATATCTCCCCCTCTGCCCTCACTTGTCTTTTGGTTACATTTTCAAAAAACTCAGTCAAGTTTGTGACACATGATTTCCCCTGCACAAAGCCACTTTTATGTTTTTCCAGACCTCCAACACTTCCTCTTCAGTAAAGTGAATTCCTTCAAGACATTAATATTTATTTGCCCGAGTTCCCTTGCGTCAATTTCATTCTCCACAGAAAAAACTGATGCAAAATATTTGTTTAGGATATCTCCCCCTCTCCACTGGTTCTACACATAGATTACCTCATTGATCTTGAAGAGGCCCTATTCCCTCCCTGGTGGCTCTCTGGCTTCTAATGACTTTGTAGAATATTTTTGGCTTATCCTCAGCCTGATCTGCTGAGGTTATCTGATGTCCACTTTTTGCCCTCCTGATATCCCTCATAAGAATGCCCCTACAGCCCTTATACTCTTCAAGAGATTCACTTGATCCCAGTTGTCTACACCTAATACATGACTCTTTTGAACCAAATCCAATGTGGCCTCACCTCTTGTATCTTTGTCCGTACATCTCCGACCCCTTCCCATCACACTTTGATTATCATTCACCTCTTCACTACCCTGCATTATCTGCTCTGTCTTTTTTTTGATTGGTTGACAGGAAATCTAATAAAATATGGACAATTATGAGTGCTCAGATAGGATAGAAAAGAAGGTCCTTTCTTCATTCATACTGTGGTCAGTAAACAGGAAAGATAGATTTAAGGTCGGAGATAGAGGGTGAGAGGAGACTTAACAGATTCTTCCTCATGGACAGGTTAATAAGAGTCTGGAACACACTGCCTGAAAGGGCGGTTGAGTTACAAACGCTGGTAACATTTGTACTTCAATGTTCATTTGCATTTCTATTTGCCTCTTCAGTAGCCTGCACCTTTGCTCTGTCATTTCTATTTTTCCGAATCCCTGCAGTGTGAAAACAGGGATTTGGAAAACACTATCCTTGAGAGCTCTATCCAACTCTTTCTTAAATGAATCCAGAGACTGAGCCTCCACTGCCCCTCTGGGGCAGAGCATTCCACACACCCACCACTCTCTGGGTGAAGAAGTTTCTCCTCATCTCTGTCCTAAATGGTCCACCTTGTATTTTTAAGCTGTGTCCTCTGGTTTGGCACTCACCCATCAGTGGAAACATGTTTCCTGCCTCCAGAGTGTCCA
>NW_025203468.1:5590-8567 GCF_004010195.1 Chiloscyllium plagiosum
TTTCCCCTTCATAAATCCATGCTGACTCTGACCTATCCTGTTACTACTATCCAGATGTGTCGTAATTTCGTCCTTTATAATAGACTCCAGCATCTTTCCCATGACTGAGGCCAGACTAACTGGTCTATAGTTGCCTGCTATCTCTCTCCCACCTTTCTTAAAAAGTGGTCCAACATTAACCACCCTCCAATCCGCAGGAACTGATCCTGAATCTATCGAACTCCGGAAAATAATCACCAAAGCATCCACGATTTCTCGAGCCACCTCCTTTCAGTACCCTGGGATGTAAACCATCAGGCCCCGGGGACTTATCAACCTTCAGACCTAACAGTGTCTTCAACACCAATTCCTGGCAAATATAAATTCCCTTCAGTTCAGGTCCTTCAGCCACTGTTACCTCTGGGAGATTGCTTGTGTCTTCCCCAGTGAACAGCGGTCTGAAGTACCAATTCAATTCTTCTGCCATTTCTTTGTTCCCCATAATATATTCCTCTGCTTCTGTCTTCAAGGGTTCAATTTTAGTCCTAACCATTTTTTTTGTGCCTTTCACATACCTAAAAAAGCTTTTACTATCCTCCTTTATATTTTTGGCCAGTTTACCTTCGTACCTCATCCCCATCCCCATCCTCAATGAGGGGGAGCCATTCTCATCAGTGCAAATGTTAGGGCTGATGCATTCCCAAAAAACTTGACCCAGAAGATGTCCCCAGCATCTTAGGTGATTCCTTACCCAGCCGTCAAATATAATTCAGTGGGTCAGCATTCATGTGTAGATAGGGCTAGGGACAGAAATCATGGGACCTAGTGCTCTTCCTTACACAGCCCCTGACCCAACCTCCAGGACTCACACTCACTTCCACTGACCTGACACAGTGAACATCCTTCCTCAATACTGATGTACTGTCCACCCCTGTCCTAGAGACCTGACCAAGTAAGGATGGCAAAGACAAAAACAGAAATTGCTGGAAAAACTCAGCAGGTATAGTGGCATCTCTGCAGAGAAAGTAGTGTTAATATTTTGGGTCCAGTGACACTTCTTCAGAAATAAAATGATCAAAAACAGTGGACTGAGAGGAGTGTGGATCTTGTAGCCGCTCCTGAGATTCAGATTTATTTCCAAATTTACTTTCAGATTTCTTACGTTTATTAAATTTCAGTAATGTAAGCTTTTTATTTGATTCATTTTTAGCTCTTTCCTCATCAAAAATGCAAAAGAAGCAAAAAAAACTGACACAATTTTTTATGAAATGGAGTTTTATCAATGGAAGTTTTGGACAGGCCCACATGTGGACTGTTCAGTTTTTTTCCACTATGAAATTATGAGAAAGATGTTTTTAAACTCACTGAAGCAATTTTTTTTTCAATTGCTGAGGAATGTTTTGTTTCAAACCAAGTTGTGTTTACAGAGCTCTTGGACAGGCTGACACGTGGGATTTTATTTTTAATCAGAACATTGATAGCTGTGTGCTGGACCACTTGTGCTTAATATTAACTCTTTGGATAAAGAAACATAGTTTACTTTAGAGTTAAGATGTTAGTGTAAGTTGCTTCTTTTTCGACTTAATGACATTGAGGGCATACAAAAGACACAGAGTTAGATGGCCAGTAGTTTTCGAGAGATGATATCACAGCAGGATCAGTCAGATAGAAGGATGACTGTCAGGAAAGGTAAGAAGGTAGTTCAGAAATCTCCCGTACTGTTGAAAGGATAATCTCTCAGAGGAAATTAGAAGGGACAGTCAGATCTTGGGCTGTAAGAATGAATCTTATGTTTGGAGGGGTTTGACAAAATTTAAAAGAATCATTGTTGTAGGTGACTCTCCTGTCAAGGGCACAGACAGGAAGGTCGACAGCAGTGAGCATGAATCTAGGATATTATACTGTTTTCTTGGTGCTAGGATTAAGGACATTGCAAAATGTTTGACACATACTGTTAAAGGGAAGACTGAGATACTGGAAGTTTTTGTACACATTGATGGGAATGACATAGTTAGGGAAAGAATAAAGGCTTTACAAAGTGAATATTAGAGGTTAGGTCGAAGATTTAAAAAGTAGTAATCTCTGGTTTAATCCCAAAGCCAAGCTCATCTTAGGGAACAAAAGGATAAAGGAGACAAATCAATGGCTGAAGAGGTGGTGTAATGTTCAGGGATTCAGATTCTTGGATCACTGCGATCTCTTCTGAGACAGAAAAGACCGTTCACAAAGGAAGGATTCAACTGTACTGCTTTCAGGAACAACAGGTGAATAAAGAGATGGAGGTTCCAGTCAGGGATAAAAAAGAATCATATACTAAATATAAACAACGGGATCCAAATGGATCTCTTGCACTGTATAATGAGTGTCAGGACATTCATAAGAGAGAGATCAGGAAGTCAAAGAAAGGATATGGGATAGCCTCGGCAAATAAAGTTAAGGATAATCCAAAGGGATTCTATAAGTACATTAAGACCAAGACAGCAACAAGAGATAGAGTGTAAGTCTCCTTAAAAAACAAAGAGGTTGCCTTTGTGTTTTAGATTCCCTACAATGTGGGCGGCACGGTGGCACAGTGGTTAGCACTGCTCCCTCACAGTGCCAGAGACCCGGGTTCAATTCTACACCTCAGGCGAC
This sequence comes from Chiloscyllium plagiosum, assembly GCF_004010195.1. Taxonomy (NCBI): domain Eukaryota; kingdom Metazoa; phylum Chordata; class Chondrichthyes; order Orectolobiformes; family Hemiscylliidae; genus Chiloscyllium; species Chiloscyllium plagiosum. The sequence continues at coordinate 8,204 of NW_025203468.1, forward strand.
TGTCTGTGTGGAGTTTGCACGTTCTCCCTGTGTCTGCATGGGTCTCCTCCGGGTGCTCCGGTTTCCTCCCACAGTCCACAAAATGTGCAGGTTTGGTGAATTGGCTAAGCGAAAATTGACCGTAGTGTTAGGTGAAGGGGAAAATGTAGATGAATGAGTCTGGGTGGGTTGCGCTTCGGCAGGTCGGTGTGGACTTGTTGGGCCGAAGGGCCTGTTCCACACTGTAACAAATCTCATCTAATCTAAAGTGGAAACAGGCCTTTCAGCCCAACAAACCTACACCGACCCTCGAAAGAGTAACCCACCCAGACCCATTTCCACTGACTAATATACCTAACACTATGGGCAATGTAGCATGGCCAAT
>NW_025203469.1:0-1929 GCF_004010195.1 Chiloscyllium plagiosum
ACTTGCAAGGGTTAATAAGAATTCATTATAATTTGCAGCATCTTGCCATTAATTACAAATCTTTTGATAGTACTGAGTTCCATTTCAGGGTCAGAGTGAAACACACTCATTAATTTCACAAGGGAACGGCTGTGAATGTTATCACTTGGTGTCCTGTTCACACAGATTCATCGATGCTAAGGCAAATGTTCTTAATTGTCCTACAGCATCCTGTTATCATTTGGTGAGCCCAGATGTCCCTATCTTTGGCATTCCCTGAGATCCCCCCTTTTTCTGAGCCTTCCTGCCTGTCTAATTTCTAGTGCAGTAAATGTGTTCTATAATTCAGCATTATATTTTAGTCTAAATGTTTAAAGACAGGTTTTAAGGCTATAGACTTTCTCATTCCCTTGTTTTGTCATTTCATGACAACTACTTGGCTTAAACAAGTATACTTAGTCCATTCAGTCAATTTGTATTCTTAATAAGTCAAGTGCCTACTGTGGCAAGTCATCATCCGGAGGAGCAGAATCTGAAAAATACTGGATTTCAACATGGAAGTTCGGGCATGGAAGTAGAGCGGGAGACATGGGTCGATTACTCAGATTCCTCTTTGGCTTAGGTGAAAAGCAATGTACAGTCCATTTCATGCATAAATGGACGGCAATGTATATTCCTTGGATGAGACCAAGGATTATCAGTACATCTCACACGGGATCCATCCATACAGCGACCATAGCCAGCAAGTAATACTCCATCCACATGAATCGGATGACTGTGGGGCAGGTACGTCCCCTGCATCATGACCCATTTTGTTGACAACATCTGTATCATCCAAAATGTCTTTCAAGAAATCAACGGTGTGGGTGCAACATTGCGGGCCAAGGACTGAACAAGCGTCTCCTTCTTTAGCAAGGAGAAAATCTAGCACTAGTCGATTGAGAAGCATCATCATCTGAGTCTCCTGTAACTCTTTGTTCACTAGTTTCAAAGCATGGGTGGTCGAGTTGGCAAGTGTTTTGATATCATATGCAAGGTCACTTATCGGATCTAGGGCCATCTCAATATCCCAGCCAGGAATAAGGCCTCCCAGCAACCTGGACCACCATGTTTGTTGATGGAAGAAGTTGTGTAAGTCCCATTTTGTTTTTCCTCTACTTGTGGTTTCATACTGATTCACCTGCTGGTGGGTGTTCCATTCATGGGTCAGGGTGTTTAGCTTGAATAAAGAAACTATTAGTAACAGGAGGAAGATTGGGAGTGCATAGTATTTTTGGTCTTTCTTCATCTTTCCAGCTTGTCTTGATAATTACTGTAGCGACTGAATCCAGGAAACATGTAAAGATATTTCTGTCAGTGGCAGTAGGTTGGATAGGATAGGATTCCATCAAGAAGCTATAAGTGGTCAGTCTCATAGCAGTAGGTGCCTTAGGGTTTGGTAATTTATGTACTGTGCTCAATACTGCAATCTGTATGGTTCATTTTGAAAAGGGAACAGACGAGCATCTCAAGGTAGCAATTTTCAGTTGACGGAATGGACGAGGTTATGGAATTGTGCCATCTCACGATGACTGGCATAGAAGTGTTGCAAGGATGACAATAAGGTCGAGAGTCATGTTTGGATACGCAATGGGAGTAGTTTAAATGAGTTTCAGCTGGGCAGCTGCATTAAAAGCTTCCAATGGTATTGGTACAGGTATCATACATACAGTCACATTGGAGTTTTAGCTGGTCTGAGTTATCACAGAAGGGTTGGTTACATTTGGGCACATGTACTTGGGTTGGGCTTTCATCGGATGCCTGTATCAGTACTAACACTAGAACTGTGACGGGGGCTACAAGCTTGCAATGGCCTTTGTAGACCCATGTTGAGCATCCTTCTACCTTTACTGCAATTTCAGTTGTTAGAAGAACTTGATAAGGACTTTTCCAGGGGGTCCCAATTTTCCA
>NW_025203469.1:4205-6340 GCF_004010195.1 Chiloscyllium plagiosum
TCTGGTTAAAGAGTACAAACTGATTTTAAAAGCAGCAGTTAGATTGATCAAAATCAGTGATCTTAAGTTCACTCATCTGTGCAATTGTAACACTCCTAACACACTATGACAAATGATTAGTTGGGGGAAGGGCATGGGTCTCAGCAGATTGGTCCTCAGAGTAGGGAGGGGGGGTTCAGGTGACTTTGTTTTATGAAGCTTGTTCACCTTGACCGTACTGTGGGTGATTTTTGAGGAGGTCGGCTGATGGGAGGAGAGACATAAAATATTTCCTTCCCCAAATCAGAATCCCATTCCTTATCCACAGATGGATCAGGATTCTTTATGTATCTTTGGGAGAGGGGAGGATGGGGTATAAGGAACAGTCTCTGTCATTCATCTGGTCCTGCATGGCTGCAGCCTGTTCTTATTCTTATTTCCTTTTCATTGGGGCTCCTGACATTTCAGCTTAGGTTCTAAATCTTTGCTTTCCTTTTTTGCGAGCCAATTCCAATTCCAATTCTGCTTCTAAGTCATATGCTTCGAATTTGCATTTTAGTTCTGTCCAATCTAATTCAGACCCTTCCTCAGTTAATGGACTAACTCCCTTTTTAATAGAGTTTTGTCTTCATGATGATTGCATTGATTTTTCCCAAACTACCTTTTTCCACACTCATGGCTTCTTCCTGCTCACTTCCCTTTTTTCCCCAAATCCCTTGTTCAATTTTAATGAGTAGAATTAAATCATGTGTGCCTCCTAGAGGCCAATCCTTATTTTGTTGAGCAGCTGCAGCCGATTGTTCCCTTAATTGTTTCTCATAATTAGGATACAGACTTATTATTTCCGTTAGGGGATGTTTGTATTTCATCTTATCTGGAGTTCACAGAACTACTGATCGACAGGGGCACCAACCCCAGTCACGACAGGGCACAGACACAAAACACAAACATTCACTCACCAACAAATAAATGTGCATCCAAAGTGAATCTCAAAGGGTTAAACTTTCTTCAAGCTGCAGAGAGTTAGCATTAAGTCTCTGTGTGCCTGTCTTGCTTTCTCTCTCTCTCTGTCTCTCTGGGCAGCATGGTGGCACAGTGATTAGCACTGCTGCCTCACAGTGCCGGCCACCCGGGTTCAGGCGACTGTCGGTGTGGAGTTTGCACATTCTCCCACTGTCTGCGTGGGTTTGCTCCGGTTTCCTCCCACAGTCCAAAGATGTGCACGTTTGGTGAATTGGCCATGGTAAATTGCCTATAATGTTAGGTGAAGGGGTAAATGTAGGAGAATGGGTCTGGGTGGGTTGTGCTTCGGTGAAAATGCACTGCTGAAAGAACCAAACGTTGTTAGTTTTTCAAAAAAAGGTATTTCAGTGACAGAGGAGGCCCAGGACCTACATGTGTGGGAGGGGAGTTAGTGTTCAGCCACATGACAATGGGGTTGCTGGGTGCGGGTATCCCAGGTATATTCTCTGAAATGATCCGCAAGTTTCCAACCTTGCTAGCCAGTCTCCCATGACGAACCTTATCGAAGCCCTCACTGAAGTCCATATAGATCACGTCCACTGCTCTTCCCTCATCAATCCTCCTTGTTAATTCTTCAAAAACCTCAATCAAATTCGTGAGACATGATTTCCCATGCATAAAGTGATGCTGACTATCTGGAATCCGTCATTGCCTTTCCAAATACATGCAAATCCTGTCCCTTGGGATTCCCTCCAACTTACCCATCATCGTCCGGCTCACCGATCCTGGTCTTTTCCTTACCACATTCCTTAAACAGTAGCACCACGGTAGCTAACTTCCAGTCTTCCAACACCTCACCTGTGCCTATCAATAATGGAAATATCTCAGCAAGTGGCCCAAGCAATCACTTCTCTCGCTTCTCACAGGGTTCTCAGGTACACCTGATCAGGTCCTGATGATTTATCTACTTTTGTGCATTTCAAGACATCCAGCACCACCTCCTCTCTAATATGGACATTTTTCAAATGTCACTGTCTATTCCCCACATTTTTGAAATTCCATACCCTTCTCCAAAGTAAGCACTGATGCAAAATATTTGTTTAGTATCTCCCCCATCTCCTGCAGTTCCAAACATAGGCTGCCTTGCTATTCTTTGAGGGGCCCTATTCTCTCCCTAGTTACCTTTTTGTCCT
>NW_025203469.1:7185-8569 GCF_004010195.1 Chiloscyllium plagiosum
CTTGTTAGGCCTCTTGCGTTGAAGTAAATGCAGTTTAATTTATCAGTCCGACCTTGTTCTCTGCTTTGTTCCTTCCTGCCCTGACTGTTTTACTTGTTCCCTTTCCCAACTGTACCACTCTCAGATTGATTTCTGTCTTCACTATTTCCCACATTATTAGTTAAAACCCTCCTGAGCAGCTCGAGCAAATCTCCCTGCCAGAATATTGGTCCCCTTTCAATTCAGGTGCAATCCATCCTTCCTATACAAGTCACTTCTACCCCAGAAGATTTCCAAAGATCCAAAAATGTCAACCCTTCTCCCATGCACCAGTTCCTAAGCCACACATTCATCTGCTCTATCCTCCTATTCCAATACTCACTAGCTCACAGCATGAGGAGTCATCCAGATATGACTACCTTCAAGGTCCACCTTTTTAAATTACTGCCTAACTTTCTATACTTTCCCTTCAGAATCACGTCCTTTTCCCTTCCTCTGCCATTGGTTCCATGAATGGGAGTACTCAACCACCAAGATGCCTACACAGTTCAATATCCAACTCCCCAACTACTTGTTGGAAAGAGGAAACCGGCGCTATTTCTAATGTTCTTACCAAGACCCCAGTTGTATGTTCTTTTACAACAGTATCACATTTCTACAGTTCGTACACACAACCTCAAGGGTGAGGTTGCCTCAAACACTTTTACAATTGTATTTTACGATATGTTCTTCCTCTGCTCCCACAGACAGTAACAGTATCCAATAAAAAGGAGATGGGAATTCCTCGAGGTCAGGTACAAATGCCAGGGCTCTCCACATTAAAAAGAAAATAAGCAATCTGACAGAGCTCAGCTCTTCTCACAGACTCTGTGAGTGGCTCTTAAAAGAGCCTTTGGGTTGTCAGATTCAAGAACGGTCTTCACTTTTTAAAGGCTCTCGTAGGTACATCCACATACTGAATCAGAAATGTTTCTCGTGCACACTTAAATTCCTCTCCATCTAGACCCTTAACACTATGGCATTCCCAATCTATGTTTGGAAAGTTAAAAACCCTACCATTACCACCCTATTATTCTTACAGATAGCTGAGGTCTCCTTACAAGTTTGTTTCTCAATTTCCCTCTGACTTTTAGGGGGTCTTTTATACCTTATATTATTAAATAGATAGAAACATTCATTTCATCGGTGGTGTTTGACTTTGAAATAAGGTGATCAACCCTTTCTTATTTCTCAGTTCCACCCAAATGACTTCCCCGGATGCATTTCCGGGAATATCTTCCCTAAGTACAGCTGTAATGCCATCCCTTATCAAAAATGCCACTCCCCCTCCTCTCTCGCCTCCCTTTCTATCCTTCCTGTAGCATTTGTATCACGGAACATTAAACTGTCAGTCCTGTCCATTCCT
>NW_025203470.1:0-3737 GCF_004010195.1 Chiloscyllium plagiosum
CAACGACAAAATTGTGTGTGAATAATTCTGTGGTCAAAAATGGTCAGTATGGTGTGTGAATAGTCCTGTGGCCTGACAATGGACAATAGTGTGTGTTAATAATCCTGTGGCCTCTGGTTGGTCAATACTTTGAGTGAACAATCCTGTAGCCTGAGGTGAACTATGCTGTGTGTGAATAATCCTGTGGCCTGAGGATGGTCAAAATTATGTGTGAATAATCCAGCGGCCTGTGGTTGGTCAACAGGAGTTGTGAATAATCCAGTTGCCTGTGTGTGAATCAATACTGTGTGTGAATATTCTTGTGGTCTGACAAAGGACAATACTGTGTGTGAATAATCCTGTGGCCAGAAAAAGGTCAATACGATGTGTGAACAATCCCGTGGCATGACAAAGCAAAATACTGTGTGTTAATAATCCTGTGCACAGTGAATGCTCAATACTGTGTGTGGTTAATCGTGCGATCTGTGAATTGTCAATATTGTGTGTAAATAATACTGTGGCCTGAGTATGATCAATACTGTGTGTGAATAATCCTGCGGCCTGAGGATGATGAATACTGCATATGAATACTTCTGTGGCCTGCGGATTGTCAACAAAGTCTGAGTATAGTCTTGTTGCCTGAGGATTGTCAACACTGTCTAAGTATAATTCTGTGCCCTCAGGATGATCAATTCTGCGTGTGAATGGTCCTGTGGCCTGTGAATGGTCAATAGTGTGTGTTAATATTCGTGTGGTATGTAAATAGTCACTATAGTGTGTAAATACTCCTGTGGCCAGAGGATGATCAATACTGTTTGTGAATAGTCATTTGGCCTGAGAATGGTCAATATTGTGTGCGAACAATCTTGTGACCTGAAAAAGATTAATACTGTATGTGAATAATCCTTATACATGACAAAGGACAATAATGTGCGTGAATACTCCTGTGGCCTGAGGATGGTCAATGTTGTGTGTGAATTATCCTATCGCCTGAGGATGGTCAATACTGTCTGAGAATAATCTGCAACCTGAGGATGGACAATACTGTGTATGAATAATCCTGTGGCTTGACAAATGGCAATACTGAGTTAATAATCCTGTGAACAGTGAATGCTCAATGCTGTGTGTGATGAGAACGGTAGTTTGTGAAATGCAAATATTGTGGATAAATAGTCTTGTGGCTTGAGGATGATTAATACTGTGCGTCAATATTCGTGTGACCTGTAAATTATCAATATTGTGTGTAAATACTCCTGCGTCCTGAGGATAATCAATACTGTCTGTGAATAAACCTGTGGCCGGAGGATGGTCATACTGTGTATGAATAATCTCGTGGCCTGACAAAAGTCACTACTGTGTTTGAATACTCCTGTGGCCTGAGGAATATCAATACTGCATGTGAATAATCCTGTGGCCTGACTAAGGTCAAGACTGTGTATGAATAATCCTGTGGCCTGAAGTCGACTATTGTGTGTGTGAATAATCCTGCGGCCTGTGGATGCTCAATACTGTGAGTGAATAATCCTGTGGCCTGAGGATGGTCAACACCGTGTGTGAATACTCCTGCGGACTGAGGATGATGAATACTGTGTGTGAATAGTCCTGTCGCCTGAGGATGGTCAATACTGTCTGAGAATAACCTTGTGGCTGCAGGACGTTCAATACTGTGTGAGAACTATGTATTTGGAAAGATAAGGATCAATTCAGAATAGTCAACATGGCTTTGTGCGTGGGAAATCATGACTCACATACTTGATTGAGCTTTTTGAAGAAGTAACAAAGAACATTGAGCAGGGCAGAGCAGTAGATGTGATCTGTGTGGACGTCAGTAAAGCGTTCGACAAGGTTTCCCATGGGAGACTGCATAGCAAAGTTAGATTTCATGGAATACAGGGAGAACTAGCCATTTGGATACCGAACAGGTTCAAAGGTAGAAGACAGAGGGTGGTGGTGAAGGGTTGTTTTTCAGACTGGAGGCGTGTGCCACAATGATCGGGGCTGGGGCCTCTACATTTTGTCATTTACATAAATGATTTGGATGCGAGCATAAGAAGTACGCTTAGTAAGTTTGCAGATGACACCAAAATTGGAGGTGTAGTGGACAGCGAAGATGTTTACCTCAGATTACAGCAGGATCTGGACCAGATGGGCCAATGGGATGAGAAGTGGCAGATGGATTTTAATTCAGATAAATGTGAGGTGCTGCATTTTGGGATAGCAAATCTTAGCAGGACTTATACACTTAATGGTAAGGTCCGAGGGAGTGTTGCTTAACAAAGAGACCTTGAGTGCAGGTTTATAGCTTCTTGCAAGTGGAGTCGCAGGTAGATAGGGTAGTGAACAAGACGTTTGGTATGCTTTCCTTTATTGGTCAGAATATTGAGTACACCGAGGGAGTGTTGCTGAACAAAGAGACCTTGAGTGCAGGTTTATAGCTTCTTGAAAGTGGAGTCGCAGGTAGATAGGGTAGTGAACAAGACGTTTGGTATGCTTTCCTTTATTGGTCAGAATATTGAGTACAGGAGTTGGGAGGTCATGCTGCGGCTGTACAGGACATTGGTTAGGCCACTGTTGGCATATTGCGTGCAATTATGTTCTTCTTCCTATCGGAAAGATGTTGTGAAACTTGAAAGGGTTCAGAAAAGATTTACAAGGATGTTGCCAGGGTTGGAGGGTCTGAGCTACAGGGAGAGGCTGAACAGGGCTGGGGCTGTTTCCCGTGGAGCGTCGGAGGCTGAGGGGTGACCTTATAGAGGTTTACAAAATTATGAGGGGCACGGATAGAATAAATAGACAAAGTATTTATCCAGAGATCGGGGAGTCCAGAACTAGTGTGCATAGGTTTCGGGTGTGAGGGGAAAGATATTGCAACTTGAACTAAGCTTTCTACTTTAGTACTGAGTGGGTGTTCAGAAAAGTGGGGTATGGATGCTAGGGCAGTTGCTGGCTCCTCCTGCAGAACGTGGCTGTTGGGAGACATGGTACACGTCTCCGCTGGCTACAACTGCGGGAAGTGCACCCAACTCCAGCTTCTTGAAAATCGTGTTAGGGAATTGGAGCTGGAGCTTGATGAACGACGGATTATTCGGGAGGCTGAGGGGGTAATTGAGAGGAGTTACCGGGAGTTGGTCACTCCTAAGGCTCAGGATAGATGGGTTACAGATGGGGGAGGAAAGGGGACAGACAGTGCAGAGATCTCCTGTGGGCATTCCCCTCAGCAATAAGTATCCCCTTTTGGATAGTTCTGGAGGGGATGACCTACCAGAGGAAAGCCATAGCAGTCAGTTCTCTGGCACTGAGCCTGACACTGTGGCAAAGAAGGGAAGGGGCAGAATAGAAAACTACTCGTGATAATGGTCTTGATAGTTTAGGGGAATTGACAGGAGATTTTGTGGTCAGGATCGGGATTCCCGGAAGGTATGTTGCCTCCCTGGTGTCAGGGTCCGCAACGTCTCCGATCGGGTGTATAACGTTCTAAAAGAGGAGAAAGTGAAGACTGTAGATGCTGGAGACCAGAGTTTAAAAATGTGGTGCTGGAAAAACACAGCAGGGCAGGCAGGATTCCAGGAGCAGGAGAATCGACATTTCGGGCATAAGCCCGTCTTCAGGAATGAGGCTGGTGTGCCAAGTGCGCTGAGATAACAGGTAGGGGGTGAGGGAATTTGGGGGAGGGGCGCTGGGAATACGATCGGTGGAAGGATGTGAGGGTGAGGGTGATAGGCCAGAGAGGGGGTGGGGGCGGAGAGGTCGGTGCTGCC
>NW_025203470.1:4864-8569 GCF_004010195.1 Chiloscyllium plagiosum
CGTGGCTGTGCAGCTGGTGTAGGAGGGAGGGCTTCAGATATGTAGATAATTGGGATGCCTTTTGGGGAAGGTGGGACCTGTACATGGAGGATGGGTTGCATCTGAACTGGAAGGGGACCAATGTCCTGGGTGGAAGGTTTGCTCGAGTAGTTCGAGAGGATTTAAACTAGTATGGCAGGGGGGTGGGAACCTGAGCTGTATACCGGAGGTGAGAGTTGATGCAGATGAGGCAATAGCAAGAGGTAGACCAGCTAGTGGGAAGGATTTTCCTGGGAAGGAACCAAGGGATCGGTTAAAGTGTGTTTGCTTTAATGCGAGGAGTATCAGGAACAAAAGTGATTAACTTAGAGCATGAATCAATACCTGGTGGTATGATGTTGTGGCCATAACAGAGACATTGGTTTCTGAATGGTTGCTGGATGATTCAGGGATTAGAGCATTTAAAAAGAATAGGGAGGGTGGAAACAGAGGAGGGGGTGTAGCACTACTAATCAGAGAATGTATCACAGCTACAGAAGCTTTCATTGTCGAGGGAGATCTGCCTACCGAGTCAGTATGGGTGAAAATTAGGAACAGCAAGAGAGCAGTCAGCTTGTTAGGTGTTTACGACAGGCCCCCAATAGCAGCACGGAGATTGAAGAAAGCATAGGTCAGCAGATTTTGGAAAAGTGTGGACGTAGTAGGGTTGTTGTTTTGGGTGACTTTAACTTTCCCAATATTGATTGGAACCTCCTTCGAGCAGAAGATTTGAAGGGATATGTTTTTGTAAGGTGTGTTCAGGAGGGTTTCCTAACTCAGTAGGTTGACAGGCCGACGAGGGGAGTGAACATTCTAGACTTAGTGCTCGGAAACGAGCCGGGGCAGGTATCAGATCTTGTGGTGAGAGAACATTTTGGTGACAGTGACCACAACTACCTCACGTTCGACATAGCAATGGAGAAGGAGAGGATTAGGCAAAATGGGAGGATATTTAATTGAAGAAGAGGAAACTATGATGCGATTCGACATGTGTTAGGAAGCATGGACAGGGAGCAACTGTTCCATGGTAAAGGCAATACAGATATGTGGAGACTGTTTAAGCAGTTGTTGCAAGTGATGAATAAATATATCCCTCTGAGACAGGTAAGAAGGGGTAAGATATAGTCAGGTGGATAGAGCTTGTAAGAAGGCCTATTGCGTATTAGCGTTCATTAGCAGAGGGATTGAATTCAAGAGTCGTGAAGTGATGTTGCCGCTGTACAGGACTTTGGTTAGGCCACATTTGAAGTACTGTGTGCAGTTCTGGTCGCCTCACTTTAGGAAAGATGTGGAAGCTTTCGAGAGGGTGCAGAGAAGATTTACCAGGATGTTGCCTGGAATGGAGAATAGGTCGTACGAGGATGGGTTGAGAGTGCTAGGCCTTTTCTCATTGGAACAGTGCAGGATGAGGGGTGACCTGAGAGAGGTTTATAAGATGATCAGGGGAATAGATAGAGTAGACAGTCAGAAACGTTTTCCCCGGGTAGAACAGAGTGTTACAATGGGACATAAATTTAAGGTGAAGGGTGGAAGGTATAGGGGAGATGTCAGGGGTAGGTTCTTTACCCAGAGAGTGCTGGGGGCGTGGAATGCGCTGCCTGTGGGAGTGGCAGAGTCAGAATCATTGGCGAACTTTAAGTGGCAATTGGATAGGTACATGGATGAGTGCTTAAGCTAGGACAAATGTTCGGCACAACATCGTGGGCCGAAGGGCCTGTTCTGTGCTGTATTGTTCTATATTCTATGTCTATGTTCTAACCTTGGATGACGAGAACGGTGGAGCTTCTCTTCAAAAGGAAGAAGGTAGCTTACATAAGGTGGAGGAACAAAGGGTCAAGCTCAGCTCTGGAGGATTACAGGCAGGCAATGAAGGAGCTCAAATATGGTCTGAGGAGAACCAGGAGGGGGCACGAGAAAGGTTTGGCAGAATGGATTAGGGAGAAATCAAAGGCATTTTACACTTATGTGAGGAATAAGAGAATGTCAAAGAAAGACTGGGGCTGATCAGGGATAGCATAGGGAACTTGTGTGTGGAGTCTGAGGAGGTAGGGGAAGCTCGAAATGAGTTTTTCTGCTTCTGACTTTATGAAAGAAACGAACTTTGTAGTGAATGAAACCTTTGAAGAGCAGGTGTGCATACTGGAATGGATAGAGTTAGAGGAAGCTGATGTGCTGAAAACTTTGTCAAACATTAAGATTGACAAGTCGCCAGGCCCTGACCAGATTTGTCCTCGGCTGCTTTGGGAAACGATTCCTGAAGAAGGGCCTGTGCCCGAAACGTCGAATCTCCTGTTCCCTGGATGCTGCCTGACCTGCTGTGCTGTTCCAGCAATAAAGTTTCAACTTTGATCTCCAGCATCTGCAGACCTCACTTTCTCCTGCTTTGGCAAACGAGAAATGCAATTGCTTCGCCACCTGCGAAGATCTTTGCATCCTCGTTCTCCTTTGGATTCGTACCTGAGGACTGGAGAGAGGCAAATGTACTTGCTCTCTTCAAGAAAGGAAACAAGGAAATCCCGGCAATTACAGACCAGTAAGTCTCATGTCCGTCGTCTACCAAGGTGTTAGAAAGGATTCTGAGGGATAGGATTTATGACCATTTGGAAGAGCATGGCTTGATTAAATGCAGTCAACAGGGCTTTGTGAGGGGCAGGTCATGCCTCACAAAACTTATCGAGTTATTTGAGGATGTGACTAGAAACGTTGATGAGGGTGGTGCATATTGAATTCAGCAAGGCATTTGATAAGGTTCCCCATGGTAGGCTCATTCGGAATGACAGGAGGAATGGGATATAGGGGAACTTAGCTTTATGGATACAGAATTGGCTGGCCAACAGAAGACAGAGAGTGGTAGTAGAAGGAAAATATTTACTGCCTAGAAGTCAGTGGTGAGTGGTGTTCCACAGGGCTCTGTCCTTGGGCCTCTACTGTTTGTATTTTTTATTAATGACTTGGATAAGGGAATTGAAGGATGGATCAGCAAGTTTGCAGACGACACAAAGGTTGGAGGTGTCGCTGACAGTATTCAGGGCTGTTGTAGGCTGCAGCAGGACATTGACAGGATGCAGAGATGGGCTGAGAGGTGGCAGATGGATAAATGCGAGGTGATGCACTTTGAAAGGTCGAATTTGAAAGCTGAGTACAGGATTAAGGATAGGATTCTTGGCAGTGTAGAGGAACAGAGGGATCTTGATGTGCAGGTACATGGATCCCTTAAAATGCCCACCCAAGTGGACAGGGTAGTAAAGAAAGCAGATGGTGTTTCGGCTTCCATTAACACGGGGGTTGAGTTTAAGAGTTGTGAGATCTTGTTGCAGTTCTATAAAACGTTGGTAAGACTGCACTTGGAATACTGCGTCCAGCTCTGGTCGCCCTATTAAAGGAAACATGTGGATGCTTTGGAGAGGGTTCAGAGGAGGTTTACCAGGATGCTGCCTGGACTGGAGGGCTTATCATATGAAGAGAGATTGACTGAGCTAGGACTTTTTTCATTGGAGAAAACGAAGGGAGTGGACCTAATTGTGGTATGCAAGATAATGAGAGGCATAGATAGCCAGAAACTATTTCCCAGGGCAGAAATGGCTAACACGAGGGGTCAGAGTTTTAAGCTGGTTGGCAGAAAGTATAGAGGGTATGTCAGAGGCGGGTTCTTTACACAGAGAGTTGTGAGAACATGGAATGCATTAC
>NW_025203471.1:0-8572 GCF_004010195.1 Chiloscyllium plagiosum
TTATGTTTTGTCTCCCCGATGTAAAAAAGACCATATCAGGCGCATCTGATATTGTAAATTAGGTTGGAAGAGGTGCAGGTTAACCTCTGTCTCGGCTGGAAAGACTAGTTGGGGCTCTGGATTGAGGTGAGGGGGTGGTGCCTGCTTGGAGCATTTCTATCTATACACAGTATCACCTTTCGTAGAACAAACAATCCTAAGGAGCACCATAAAACATAAGATCACTATCTTGGTCATAGCATCATACAGCATGGAAACAGACCCTTCGGTCCAACTAGTCCATGCTGACCCTGTTCCCAAACTAAACTAGTCCCCCTGCCTGTGTTTGGCTCATATCCCTTCAAACCTTTCCTATTCATGTACCTATACAAATGGAGATTTGGCCGAGCAGGGGAGTGTAGCTACATCATATACCCTAGTCCGGCGGAGCAATTCACTTCTAGGGGGGCATCCTCCACGACCGAGCGTTGAGCTTCAGGAGGGACGCACATGGAACTGTGAGGGAAGAGGGACAACCACCTACCTAGCCAGATCAGCCAAATCAACCCTGAAAATCAATGGGGTGACAGATGTCGCACCCAGGTTTGGAGGGATATGAGCTGGGTGCTGGCAGGTGGGACTAGATTGGGTTGGGATATCTGGTCAGCATGGAGAGTTGGACCAAAGGGTCTGTTTCTGTTCTGTTCATCGCTTTGGCTCTATGACTTTTAAACATTCAGCACTTCCTCTAACAGTTCACTTCACACACAAACCTGTGTAAAAACAGTTGCCCCTCCAGTCCTTTTGTCAGTCTTTTTCCTCTCACTTTAAAAATATATGCCCTAATTTTGAACTCCCCTACCCTTAGAGAAAAGACATTTGCTATTCACCTTATCTTTGCCCCTCATGACTTTATAAACCTCCATAAGGTTGCCCCTCTACCTCCTACACTCCAGTGAAAAAACATCCCAGCCTATCCAGTCTATAAATCATTCCAGCAACATCCTGGTCAAAAAGGGTGAGTTTTAACAATTGACCATAAGGGCAATGAAGACTCAACCAGCTTACAGTGGGTTTGGAATCACATGTCGGCCAGACCAGGTTCAGACAGCAGAAAACCAGATGAGTTTGTTTTAAAAGATTAGATTAGATTCCTTACAGATTCTTTACAGTGTGGAAACCAGCCCTTCGGCCCAACCAGTCCACACCGACCCTCCGAAAAGTAACCTACCCAAACCCAATTCCCTCTGACTAATGCACCTAACACTATGGGCAATTTAGCATGGCTAATTCACCTAACCTGCACTTCACCTAACCTGCACATCTTTGGACTGTGGGAGGAAACCGAAGCACCCGGAGGTAACCCACACATGGAGAATGTGCAAACTCCACACAGACAGTTGCCCGAGGTTAACCACTGAGCCACCGTACCGCCCATTTTTACAACAATCCACAACAGTTTTGTAATTAGACTCTTCATTCCAGATTTATATTGAATTTACATTCCACCATCTGTCTTAGTAGGTTTTGAACCGAGGGAATGTTTACCTCTGTCACCACTGCAAAGAATGTCAAACATGACCTTGATAAGAACTGTTTCAGGGGCGGAAACCAGACTAGAGGGCTTTAAATGTGGAAGTCTGGAAAAGGTGGGAATGGCTATTTCAACAACATTACATCCAAACGAACACTTCCATTGACGCGATAGTAACAGGAAATTTTATTTTAGTTAGAAGATTTTCAGCAACACTGAGTAAGAAGGAACAAAACTAATATAAGAAACACAGCAATTGCTACAATGTGCCCACTCCCAATATAAGGTCATCTGGTGTTCAATTAACTGTCTACAAGAGGCAATATTGGAAAGGAATGACCCAGTTCAAGGATATAAGAGGGGAGACACAGACTCCTTGATACAGACATACAATGGGCGGGAGTAGGCCACTCGGCCCTTCGAGCCTGCTGCAACATTCAATAAGATCATGGCTGATCTGAATATAACCTCAGCTCTACATTCCTCCACATCCCCGACAATCTGTCACCCACTTGGTTAGCAAGAACCTATCTACCTCTGCCTTAAAGATACTGAATCTGCTGCCTTTTGTGGAAGACACACAACCCTGAGAGAGAAAAGAAATCCTCATTTCTGTCTTAAATGTGCAACTTCACACTTTTAACATATGACTCCCTAGTTCCAGATGTTAAGATAGGGATACAAGCTGCATTCAAATAACATCTGTGGTATAGTCAACTGCCTTAAAGTGCTTCATGTGAAAATAAGAAGAATTATTTTCTAAAATTACAATACCGGAGCACAGATTACGACAGGTGACGAAAGAATTTGGTCAAAGGGGCAGGTTTAGGGCAGCTCTTTAAACAGGTTCATTTCCCAAACATCAGAGTCCAAAGACAGAAACAGTAAACGCAAAATAGTAAAGTACAGGAAACAACAGCGTTGTCGTAATGTCACTGGGTGAGTAATCCAGGGACATGGGATCAAATCCCATCACAGCAAGTGGTGAAATTTGAATAAACCAACGAATAAATGTGGAACACAAAGTTAGTCTCAGCATGGTGTCGATGGCACTGATGTCAATCGTCATAACAAACCATGTCCTTTCAGGAAGGAAACTGCCATCTTTACCTGGTCTGGCTTACATGTGATTGCAGACCCACAGCAATGTGGATGACTCTTAAACTGCTCTCTGAAATGGCACAAGCAAGACACCTTGCAATTAAGGATGGGCAACAAACATCAACGTTGTGAAAGAGTCAAAAACAGAAATTGCTGGAGAAACTCAGCCAGTCAGGCAACACTGGTGGAGAGTGAGAGAGAGAAAGAAATTGAGTCAATATCCTGTCCTAAGTCCAGAACAGCTGTGAAGAAGGGTCAAAATGCACTCGAAATGCGAACTCTGATTCTTTCTCAACACGTGCTGCTAGTCCTGCTGAGTTTCTCCAGCAATTTCTGCCTTTGTGTATTTCAGATCTCCAGTATCCGCAGTTCTTCATTACACTGACTTAGGGAAGCTCAAATCCCATACAAGGGTAACGCAGAAGGGCTGGAATTACTCAGCAAGTCTGGCAGCAGCTATGGAGATAAAAACAGTTAGCTCTTCAAGTCATTGAATGATCTTACATCAGGGACATATTTTTGGGGAAGTTGTAACTGCAACATCTGGGTGAACTCTCTCAGCCATGGGTCAGGCTGACTCAGCATTCTGGTCCAAATTACCATCCTGCTCATTACCTGTTACCTGCTCAATTTGTTGCTCGTTATATTTCTACGGTTGCCACATTCCTATGTTTTAAAATGATATTGCAACCAAATATGAATTTTCCAATGTAAGTAATCAGAGGGTTTCGAATATAAAAGTGTAACTTTTAAACAAAAAGTATTTATTCATTCTTGGGATGTAGGCATCGCTGGCAATGCCAGCATTTTTACCCATCCTTAACCATCCTGTGGTTGGTTGGAAAAGAGAATGAAGGTGTCTGAGATGGTCTTGATCAGCAGAGCAAAGCCCAAGACGGGTGTGTTCAAGTAAAAGTACCCTCCATTCCCAAGCCAAGTCTGCATTCACTGCAATTGCAGAGGTCTTCATGACAGATGGAACAGCTCTCTCCATCAGCACTCTGTCCCATCTAAAACTCCCAGGACAGGGACAGCATGGGAATACAATCAGAATAAAGCCTCCTCTACTCTTTTCAGTTGAAAGTGAAGCAACCATGACACTGTCCCAAACACTGCCAAGAAAGACACATCATTGGGTTAGATACAGGGTAAAACTCCCTCTAACGTTCCCATTCAAACACTCCCAGGACAGGGACAGCAGAGGGTTAAATAAAGAGTAGACCTTCTTCCATTCTGACCGACACTTGGTATGTTCTACACCAATCCTCAACGATAATTCAGAAGTGAGACTATTATCTGGTACTGAATTCACATTTCCTAATGGGAATGACAGGAACAGAAAATCGAGTGAAACACAGATCGATAAAACACACAACGCGCAACAGAACCAGATTGGGATCAGACATTTAAATGACAGGAGATATTGTCCCTGCAACAATCCGAATGTGAGCTGAACAACTTTCACACTCGAGTTGGTTTCTCTGGGGATGCAGTGTCCACCTTACCGCTGTCTGGTCAGTTCATCTGCTCCCGTTCAGAGCTGAGTTGTAGCTGACCACATGCTGGCCTGGGGTCAAGATGTTAGAAGGTAAAGGTCAACTTGGATTGAAGGCATCCTGTGTCATGTCAGTGAGGTCAAGGGTCGCTGCATTACTTAGCTTATCGGGGTCAAGGGGATATTGGGCTAGGCTTGTATCAGTTTGAGCTTCGAAGAATTAGATGATCTGATGGAGATGTATAACATCCTGAGAGGACTTAATGTGAATGTATGAATCCCTTTGTGGCAGAGACTAGACATTTCTGTCTTAAATGTGCAACCTCACACTTTTAACATATGACTCCCTAGTTCCAGATGTTAAGATAGGGATACAAGCTGCATTCAAATAACATCTGTGGTATAGTCAACTGCCTCAAAGTGCTTCATGTGAAAATAAGAAGAATTATTTTCTAAAATTACAATACCGGAGCACAGATAACGACAGGTGACGAAAGACTTGGTCAAAGGGGCAGGTTTAGGGCAGCTCTTTAAACAGGTTCATTTCCCAAACATCAGAGGCCAAAGACAGAAACAGTAAACCAAAATAGTAAAGTACATGAAACAACAGCGTAGTCGTAATGTCACTGGGTGAGTAATCCAGGGACATGGGATCAAATCCCTTCACAGCAAGTGGTGAAATTTGAATAAACTAACTAATAAATGTGGAACACAAAGTTAGTCTCAGCATGGTGTCGATGGCACTGATGTCAATCGTCATAAAAAACCATGTCCTTTCAGGAAGGAAACTGCCATCTTTACCTGGTCTGGCTTACATGTGACCCACAGCAATGTGGATGACTCTTAAATCTGCTCTCTGAAATGGCACAAGCAAGACACCTTGCAATTAAGGATGGGCAACAAACATCAACGTTGTGAAAGAGTCAAAAACAGAAATTGCTGGAGAAACTCAGCCAGTCAGGCAACACTGGTGGAGAGTGAGAAAGAAACTGAGTCAATATCCTGTCCTAAGTCCAGAACAGCTGTGAAGAAGGGTCAAAATGCACTCGAAATGCTAACTCTGATTCTTTCTCAACACGTGCTGCTAGTCCTGCTGAGTTTCTCCAGCAATTTCTGCCTGTGTGTATTTCAGATCTCCAGTATCAGCAGTTCTTCATTACACTGACTTAGGGAAGCTCAAATCCCATAAAAGGGTAACGCAGAAGGGCTGGAATTACTCAGCAAGTCTGGCAGCAGCTATGGAGATAAAAACAGTTAGCTCTTCAAGTCATTGAATGATCTTACATCAGGGACATATTTTTGGGGAAGTTGTAACTGCAACATCTGGGTGAACTCTCTCAGCCATGGGTCAGGCTGACTCAGCATTCTGGTCCAAATTACCATCCTGCTCATTACCTGTTAACTGCTCAATTTGTTGCTCTTGTTATATTTCTACGGTTGCCACATTCCTATGTTTTAAAATGATATTGCAACCAATGTAAGTAATCAGAAGGTTTCGAATATAAAAGTGTAACTTTTAAACAAAAAGTATTTATTCATTCTTGGGGTGTAGGCATCGCTGGCAATGCCAGCATTTTTACCCATCCTTAACCATCCTGTGGTTGGTTGGAAAAGAGAATGAAGGTGTCTGAGATGGTCTTGATCAGCAGAGCAAAGCCCAAGACGGGTGTGTTCAAGTAAAAGTACCCTCCACTCCCACAGCCAAGTCTGCATTCACTGCAATTACAGAGGTCTTCATGACAGATAGAACAGCTCTCTCCATCAGCACTCTGTCCCATCTAAAACTCCCAGGACAGGGACAGCACAGGAATACAATCAGAATACAGCCTCCTCTACTCTTTTCAGTTGAAAGTGAAGCAACCATGACACTGTCCCAAACAAACAGTGCCAAGAAAGACACATCATTGGGTTAGAAACAGAGTAAAACTCCCTCTAACGTTCCCATTCAAACACTCCCAGGACAGATATTGTCCCTGCAACAATCCGAATGTGAGCTGAACAACTTTCACACTCGAGTTGGTTTCTCTGGGGATGTAGTGTCCACCTTACCGCTGTCTGGTCAGTTCATCTGTTCCCGTCAGAACTGAGTTGTAGCTGACCACATGCTGGCCTGGGGTCAAGATGTTAGAAGGTAAAGGTCAACTTGGATTGAAGGCATCCTGTGTCATGTCAGTGAGATCAAGGGTCGCTGCATTACTTAACTTATCGGGGTCAAGGGGATATTGGGCTAGGCTTGTATCAGTTTGAGCTTCGAAGAATTAGATGATCTGATGGAGATGTATAACATCCTGAGAGGACTTATTGTGAATATATGAATCCCTTTGTGGCAGAGACTAGAAATGAGTGGACACAGTTAACAAATAAGTGGCCTCTCATTTAAGATGGAAAAGTTTTGCTTTTCTGTCAAAGGTTCCCGAGTCTTTGAAATTCACTCCCTCAGAGCTGCACAGGGTGGTGGCTCAATGATTAGCACTGCTACCTCACAGCATCAGGGTCCCAGGTTTGATTCCACCCTCAGCCAACTGTTTGTGTGGTGTTTGCACATTCTCCCCATGTCTGTGTGGGTTTCCTCCCACAGTCCAAATGATGTTCGGATTAGGGTGGATTGGCCATAGGAAATGCAGGGTTACCAGAATAGGGTAGTTGGAATGGATGGTCAGTGCCAACTTGATGGGCTGAACGGCCTATTGCATGCTGTAGGGATTCTAGAACTGCCTGGAGCCTGTAACTTACCAGATGATACGTGGACACTTTTTGTACACTGCTTTTATTCAAGCCTGCAGAGCCACTTCCATAAGTTGGCAACAAACCCCCCAAATGATCTGTTTAATATACTGTTCAATTATTTTAAGAGCAGCTTACCTATACCAAATCAACAGTATACACTTGTCTTAGGGAAATCAACAGTTGAAAAATGTGGTGCTGGAAAAACACAGCAGGCCAGGCAGCATTCGAGGAGCAGGAGAATCGATGTTTCAGGCATAAGCCCTTCTTCAGGAAGGATTTAAGCCCTTCTCCTGCTTCTCAGATGCTGCCTGGCCTGCTGTGTTTCTCCAGCATAACATTTTTCAACTCTGGTACTCCAGCATCTGCAGTCCTCACTTTCTCCTTAGGGAAATCAACATCCAATTACGATTAGTAGTTCTGGTTATTTTATTTGTCTTACCTTATTGTATTTAACCAACATCTCGACATTTGCCTAATTACAATATCCAATATCTATAGAGTACAGTTTTTTGTCATGACTGTTATCTTGAACACTGACTTGTGATCTCTGCATTGTTGTCAAAGTTCCTTATTTGTCGCTACATTGTCAAAAGTTTTACTTTGCCGAATTCTTCCTGGCTTTTTGCAGTTAGCACCTTATATTCTGCTCGTCAACATTTTCCTTTCCAAGTCCGTACTGAGGATTTCATGAGAAACTTCAAGATTGTGGTGAGACTGTGGAACTCACTACCACAGTGAGTAGTTAGGGTGAAAGCAAGCCAATACAAACGATTGTCATTATCACCAGATTCACAGCACAATGAAATTAAAACACACCATGTCCCTCAGAATTTCTCAGCTCTTCCCAGTCAGACTTGAAGAACAGATCTTGCACACCAAAACTATAATTTAAACAAAAATTAACAATTATAAATACTGCAACTTTACTCAGGCAAAGTTAAACAAGATAATTTAATTAATAGCAATGATCATGCCCCCATCATCTCACAGACAGAGACTTAAGGGGTAAATTAAAAAAGAAAACAAAGAATTGACCAATTCAACCAGTTTCCAACAATTGATTTCCAAGCTTTTGTGCAATTTTTGGACGATGAGTCGTTCACACACACATAACCGTATATCTAATTTCAAAGCCACTGCTGAATGTGAATGGTTGTCCCGATGCATTCAGCGACTTCTTACAGACTGTGACTCATTCCCAGAAAAAGCCAACAATTCTTTAACTGGACAGAAAAAAAAGTAGCTTCTGGGCTCAACATGCTGCAGCTCCCACTGGAAGCAAAGTTGGACGGAGGGAAGTCCAGCAGGAAATAAAAATAGCTCACTGACTCTCCACTGCCAGAACAGGTGGGAGTTTCAGTCCTGCGGGTGACCCACAACAGCATCACCGGTGTCATCCGATTGTTGGGAGCACTGTTGCCCCCTCAAGTTGCAGGACAACAAAAACCTCCAGCTGCATGAGGGGCTGGCAAATGGTCTCTCAACAGTGTGGATCTGCTAGTGCCTCAGCAGATGGGAAGAATTGCTGAAGGCCTTCCTGCACTCGGGGCAGGGGAAGGGCCTCTCCCAGTGTGGACCCACCAGTGGGTCAGCAGATTGGAGGAATGGCTGAAGCCCTTCCCCTACTCAGGACAGCTAAAGGGCCTCTCCCCCGTGTGGACGTGTTGGTGGATCTGAAGGGTGGAGGCCTGTGTGGATGCACTGATGGGTCTCTAAGGCAGAGGGGACACAGAAAC
>NW_025203472.1:0-1804 GCF_004010195.1 Chiloscyllium plagiosum
ACCTGACACAGTTTGAAAATACCCAACAACTTACCCAACAACCCAACAACGGTTGCCAAAAAAAAAGCCACAGATTCTCTGAGCATGGAAATTACTCTTCATTTCTGAATTAAATGGGCGATATCTCATTCTTAGATTATCTCCTCTGGTGCTCTCCTCAGAGCATCGGGCAAGCCACCTGCCTGTTTCTACCCTATAAAGATCCCACGATTTTGTTTCAAGGAGAATAATCCCAGCCTGAACAATCATTACACGAAGCACCATTTCATCCAAAGTTGACAACATCCTCATAAATCTCTGCTGTCCCTTACAGCACGGGAATTGGAACTTGAAATCAGATAGCCATTGGAATCGTATTAGTCCACAAATGGACCAAATACAGTAATGATAACTTTGACAAATGAGAATCTAATGATATTCTGTTGACATTCAATGGCTTCATTGTAACTGAAGTCCTCCGTGTAATCGCCCTCGGAGCTGATATTTAGGAGAAATGGAACCTGACCGCCCATATAAAGAAGTTGACTACAAAAAAAGGTCCGTCAGTCGACTTTGTTTGATTATTAACATAACTCGTGTCTCCGTGAAGCCTGCATCATCTGCAAGGCACAAATTAGATGGATGTGTGCAGTTTCAATACCACTGAAGGAACTGGACATCCTCCCCGACAATGGAGTCACCTAACTGTACCACGTTCAATACCTGAATATTTATTTATCAACGCGAAGGCCCAATTGCAGTAGAGTACACCACCTACAAGATGCGGTGGAGTAGGTCATCCAGGCTGTGTTGAGAAAATTGTCAAAGCTCAAAAACTGTGCTGACTGTAAGGACAAGGTTGAAGATGCACTGAAGCGCTACCATTTGCAAATTGCCCTCCAAGGCGCATACCGGCATGACTTGGAGATATATCAGTGCTAAATTCATTGAGTGATGAAGCGGCCTTGATGGTCAAAGTGGTATACTTCAGCCCTCCATCCTTTATCTTACAATTTTTTAAAATGTTGATGATTGCATTGACCAGACTTGTGCTCATTCTTTTAGTTGTGTCCTAAACTGGAGGTTACTAAAGATCGAATATCATCCAAAGTCTTAGGTCAACAACCGAAAATATCCAAAAATACTCTCGACCAACTGAGCTCCCTGTCCAAAAATCTTCAGTGATCTGTGAATATCCACTCCAAAATCTCTTTGTTCCTGTTTGTTCTGTTGACCACTCAGAATCCTCACTGTTATTGTTTCAACTCCCCAAATGCGTTACCACTTATTGGTCTGGATTCAATTCCATTCGCCGTTATTATTTTCCACCTCATTGATAGATCTCTGCAGGCCCTGACGTTATTCATCATAGTCAAATACACGACCAATTATTGCATCCTCTGTAAACATCTAAAGCATGACTCCTGCAACGAAGTCTGAATCGTTGATCTACATCAGGAAACAGTGTAACTCCACTGGAAACAGGCGTCCAATCATGGTTCATTGCTGGATGTGATGAACGCCTGCAATAACAGCACAATCGGACCCCTGATGTCATTTGTAAACATGCTGGTGATTCGGCCAGTTGCCCTCCTCAGTGATCCCCTCTCACATATGGGAGTGGTGAATGACGTGTCCAAATTGTGCCTGGGCACGTAGGTTTACACTTCAGCGGATAATTGAACCCTATCCTGAAGTCACCCTATGGACCTGACTTCTTGGCGGTGTGTGTATCCATGTGTCTATTCAGCTTGGATAATCAGTTGAAATTGAGTCCACGCAGAGATGACTCCCAATTTTCCCCATCATCCATGTATTTTTTTTT
>NW_025203472.1:5045-8572 GCF_004010195.1 Chiloscyllium plagiosum
TCCTTCGGCTCGATCTAGACTATTGTGTGCAGTTCTGCAATCACATTAGCACTGGAAATGATGCTGGGGTGATTTGCCAGGATATTGTCTGGGTAGAAAGTTTCTGTTATGAAGAGAGATTTGATCGACTGGATATACTGAGAGCAGAAGAGATCGAGAGGAGACATGATTGAGATATACAAAATAATCAGGGATACGGATGGCGGAGACTGAAATAAACGTTTTGCTATAATGGAGAGATCACTCACGGGGTAATAGATTTAAGAATAGAGGAGGAAAGATTTGAGTGAATGCGCAGACAAACGTTTTGAAATCTGGAACTCAGTGCATGCAAAGGTTGGAGAGGCAGAAATCCTCATAACTTTCAGAAGTCGTCAGATGTGAATTTTCGATGACAGGCGTACAAGGCTGTCGGTCAAGTGATTTAAAAAAAAGAATTCGGATAGTTAATCGATTATTGATTTCCAGTACTGATACATTGGTTTCTTTTTGCATAGAACTCCATGGTAATACCACTGCCTGTCACTGCGTGAGATTGGGTTCAATTCGCATCCGGGACGGGCGCTTGCAGCTTGGGAGGGCTAAGAAGCCAGAAACCCGCATTTGATTCCAGACCTATGTGACTGACTGTGTGGAATTTGCACGCTCCTTTTCTCTCTCTTCTGTGTTGGTTTCCTCTGGCTGCTCCGATTCCTTCTCACTGTCCAAAGGTGTGCACTTCAGGTAGATGGCAAACCAAACCTGAAAGGACTGTATCAGCAAAGACAAAATCAAAGGCAAAAGTTGGAATTGCAGCTCATGGCAAACAGAATGACCATTTGGGGTCAACAGATCATTCCTTGAAATAGATTTTGATTTGCGATGTTAACTCTGATTTCTCTCCACCGATGCTACCTAGCCCGCTGAGTTTTTTAACTCATTTCTATTTTTGTAGGTGGATCAATAATGCGGATTTACAAAGATAGGGTGGGGGAGTGTGAATCTCTTCGGCGGCATAGAGCAGACTCATTTGACCAAATAGTTTCTGTCTGCTTTGTTTCTAATTCTAGTAACTCTGATTCTATAAGTTTTTGTCCTTTTTTCAGTCTTTGGTATTTCACATCTCCCCCGAAATGTGGTTTGCAGAACAGCACAATCGACTTTTCGGGCATAAGCACCGCCAAACCGTTACCACCCGCTGCCTGGAAGAGGAACGCCTCATATTCTGCCTTGGTACCCTGCAATCATACGGGGTAAATGTGGATTTCAAATCTTCCTCAATTCCCCTCCCCCCCAGATTATCACAGTCCGAAGCATCCAACTCAGCACCACACTCCGGGCCTATTAATCTTTTCCCCCTCTGACCTATCACTTTCTCCCCCGCCTCCATCCAATTATCGCTTTCTCAGCTACCTTCCACCCAACCCCAACTGCCGCCCATTTATCTCTCCGCCCCCACCCACACGTCTCATCCCTGATGAAAGGCTATTGCCAAAAGCGTCGGTTCTCCTGCTTCTCGGATGCTGCCTGACCTGCTGTACTTTTCCATCACGACCATCTCGTCATGGTGAAGAAAAATTAGCTTAGCTCAGGCTCTTTATCTGAGATTGAGAAGAGTGAGTGAGAAAGAGATGAAGGTGTACAGTAAGGAGATAGATACATGTTATAGAAATAAATTCCTTATGGGAAATGTTTACAATCATAGATCTACGTTAAACGCAAGGGGGAGGTAGTCAGAGGAGATATAGGAAGAACATTTTCAACCTGAGAGTGCTGTATAATTGGAACTCACTGTTTCAACGTGTGGTAAAACTATGTGTCATCAAAACACTTCAGGAGTATTTAGCCGAATACTTGAGAAGCTAGAGCACACATGGATAAGGACGATGGAAAGTGGGGCGAAGACAAACAGATATCTGATCAAAGATCCGAACACCGTACGGAAAATACAGAGCATGAAAGCATGTGAACGATAAAAGCATGGATACTACTGTTGATCTGTTACAAGGGATCTGTGGAATTCTACACGAGTCAAAAGGTCACTGTGGCAGGATGGGGCCACTGTGGCTGGATGGGATTATCATAGTGGAATGCTCCTCCACCAATTAACAGAGTCAGACTTGGGATGAACGGTTACTGTGACAGGCTGAGATGATAGCAATTAGTATCGTCAGCCTTGCCAGCTAAATATCATCACGGCTGGTTGGGACAAGTCATGACAATAAATATTTAGGACTTGATTTTAAATATTTGATTGATAGTTAGTAGAGTCAGCCTGCTTGAAACCCTTTTAGCAGAAAAAAAGACATTAAATATCTAATCAGCTTGGGACAGGAAAACATTGTGGTAGATGGGGTAGCTAAAAATCTAATCATGACAGGCTAGTCTCGTCTGGAAGATCATTGCAGCAGAGGTGGCAGTAAGATACATAATCGTGACAATAGAAAAACCCTATTGACAGAAGTAGAGCGATAATGGTTTATTGTATTCCTGGAGTCAGTTAATTCTGACTAACACAGTTGCGCATCCTGGTAAGCTAACAAAAATATAATTAAATAAAGGGTATAAAGAGCCACGGATCCTGAGTTTCGGGGTCGTTCAAGACTCTGCTCTCTGAGTGTCACGGTTTTTTGTCTGCTAATAAAAGATCTAGTCCTTGAAGAACTCCTCACATCTCCTGGAGATTGATTACATTTTCTCCACAACAACCACAATGTTGGGTACAGTAAAATTGTGGCTAGCGCGGCTCGGTGGTGCAATCAAAAGTGCGTTAGATTTCGACAGCATTGTTAACATTGCTATACAAAGTTTGTTGTTTTGGGCTCCACCGCAATCGGAGTTCAGATTTCAGCTGAATCAATTATTATTCTGCTGATACATCGTTAATTCCCATCGTCTGGGGTTCTCGAAATTGCTGTTTCCCACAGAAAATTCCTTACTCCCTTGTTGGTGAGTTTTGACGGACTCATATCATTTGAAGCATGATCAGACCAGAATCAACTGCTAACCCCCGAAACCTACAAACTACGTGTTGAAACCCACTGTCTCTAAACGCATTCCCCTCCAATAGTTGCACAGGCATTATCGATTGCTTAAATATCTTTTTCCCTTTGGGCTACAGTCTGTGGATGGACGGGGGAAAGATATTGATGTATTTGGTCAGTCATGACGATGTCAAATGGCGGGGTAGGACCAGTGTTCCTCTCTGTCAGTGCTGTTTCTGACAGAGGGTTTTCAACAATAATATGTTGGAATGTGAATCTACACTACGGAATATCAAGGTCCTCCCGTTTACCCCACCGCTCTCACAGCCAGAATGGAAATCAGACAAGGTTTAGATCAGACAATCGAGGATTCTCCCAAGCGCTCTGTCAGACTGCATGCTCTTTCACACAGGTTTCCAACTGGACACATCGAGCAAGCAAACGTGGAGATTCAGGGACAAATTACACCTCTGTTTTGCTGCAGTTTTGGACACGGAGACGTATATGAATTTCTGACATTCTGAGCCTTAATGGGCATTCTTCCTACTTTACAATTTAAACTGG
>NW_025203473.1:0-4458 GCF_004010195.1 Chiloscyllium plagiosum
CGATGGTGTCATTGATCATTAAGACTGCTAAATACTCCCGAATATCTTTGGATACCACTTTACCTTATTTGCCAAACCTATCTCATGTCCCATTTCTTTTGGATTTCTGATCTCCATTTTAAGTGAATTCCTACAGCAAATGTTCCTCGAGAGTTTCACGTGATCCAGCTATCTATATCTGACATGTGCCCTCTTTTTCTTCACCAGACCTTCAGTAGTCAGCCACTGTTTCGAACTTGTACCAGCATTGACCTTCACATTAACGTGACCTCTCACTTTATCTCACACTTAAAATATTCTCGCATGCCAGACTCAAATTTCTCAGCAAGCAGATTCCCCAATCATCTTTTAACAGTTCCAGCGTATTACCGTCAAAACTGGTTTTGCCCCAATTTACCACTTTAACTTGTGGACTAGCCCTGAGAGTTTCGCTAGTTAATTTCAAAATTATAGAATTGTGGTCACTTTGCAAAAGTGCTTCCCCACTAACACCTCAGTTACCTGCCAGACCATGTTTGCCCCTTTATCCAGTCGGGCCATCTGTGTATTGATTGATATTTTTTTCTCGAACACACAGAGCAAATTCCTCTCATTCAAGCAGTTAACATGACGGCAGTCCCTATCAAGGTTGGAAAGTTAGGATATCATCCACCTGACGGCAAGGTGACCCAGTCGTTTGCACAACTGTAGTGTAATGTCAGAGACCCATGTCCGATTCCAACCTGGGACGACTACCTGCATGAAACTTACGTGTTCTTCCCTTGTCAGTTCGGGTTGCGTCCGGGAGTGCTGGCTCCCTCCAACAGTCCAACCTTGTGCAGGTTAGAAGAGTTGATCATTTTAAATTGCCGTAGTGTTCAGGAATATGTAGGTTAATGCATTAATTCGGGAGCTGTGTCTAGGGGTGTTACTTTGCTGAGGGCAAATGCAGGCTTGTTGGACCAAATTGGCTGTTTCTGCAGCGTAGGGATTCCATAAGAACAACACTGGCATTTTGTAGATTTTTGAGGTCTCCCCCCATATTTCCTTCTCAATCTCCCACTGATGTTTGGGAGTTCAGTCCCGAAAACCTTCTAAATCTTGGTCGTCTGCTCCAGATCAATCCATTCTTGACCCTGTAAACTCCTTCGTTCACGAAAACTCTTTCCCTTTGTGCAACCTTGTTAATACCCATACATTTCACGTTCCTGAATCTTCTTCCTGTCATGGCAATCCCTCCATGTTTATCTGAAATCCTCCAATGCTTGAAACCTCCCCAAAACAGTAAATTCTTTAGTCCCTACAATATTCCCAAAGTGTAAAAGTTATTATGTCCCTGCAATCCTCCCTCCCTCTGAAACCGCTGTTTTCTTCATTATAATGAACCGTCACAATTACTGGAGCGTAGTTTTGCCAGTGAGACCTTATAATGTATGTACAACGCAGCCGCCCTGATATCACTCCCTATCTCTGTAATATCCACCATCATCCAGTGTACATCTGGGAAACATTGCTGTGATCGGAAGGGTTGTAGAGTCCGGGACACTTTACAGACTTAGGAAGCGCTGCAGATCACGGTGGATGGTAGAAATGTAGGAAGGAAAGTGTATCCAAAAGGACGTTGAGTAGATTAGATTACTTACAGTGTGGAAACAGGCCCTTCGGCCCAACAATTCCACACCACCCCGCCGAAGCGCAACCCACCCATACCCCTACATTTACCCCTTACCTAACACTACGGGGAATTTAGCATGGCCAATTCATCTGACCTGCACATCTTTGGACTGTGGGAGGAAACCGGAGCATGGAATTGGACCATGGGATTTAACAGCAAAATTGTCTGTAACTGTAAATGCACAAGCCTAAACTTTTGCTGAGCTGATTCTGGAGATCTTTACTAGAACGGGTGAACACAGTTTCAGATTCCCACCGTGGGAGTTGTGAGCTCAGATGTGAATCTTTTTGTCCATTCTGTCTGTGTGCCTGATACTGAACTTGTGCTGCTCTGGTAGAAAACACTCTCCGTGCATCTGCTAACCTCGAGATCTGCATGATTGACAAGAGCTCACCTCAAAAAAACCATCGTTTGGAATATCATTTTTCACTAATGTTATGTGACGTTTTGTGAGATGCAGGAAATGTTCTGCAAGTGGAGTGAATGAAACTTTTCTCACTGACTCTCATAATGCTGTGGGCTTTCGTGGATTCTGTCATTCTGTGCAGACTGTCATACAGGGGATTTTCATCCCAGGGAATCTGAGTGCACAATTACTTTGCTTGTTAGAATAGTCATCATGTGAATGCAAAAGAGATGGCGTATTTGTGGCTGTTCTGTAACAGTGTAAACACCTGTCCAATGGCATCTCAACAACTGGGTCAGAGTTGAGTGCACTGGGACCTGCAGGCGAGGAGTTGTGAAACCTCATGCTCCTTCTATGTGGGACATAACACCAGGCTGGGTGAGAGCGGCTCACAGAGTTAATGATGCGTACGGCACTTGGAATATACTCTTGGGGTTTCAGATGACATTGTGAAAGGCATGTAGTGAATAGGGATAATTGTTGGTGCTGTGGATAGTGAGGAAGAGTAGCGAAGGGCGCAAAAGTATGGATATCAACTTTAATAACTTTAAAGTGAGGTGAGATAGCTATAAGACAGGTATCAGAGGTAATTTTTTTACTCAGAGAGTAGTAAGGGTATTGAATGCTTTGCCTGCAACGGAAGTAGATTCGCCGAGTTTGAGTGCATTTAAGCCGTCAATAGACAGGCATATGGAAGTACATGGAATAATGTATGAGGGATAGGCTTCAGATTATCATGACAAGGCGTTGCAACATCGAGGGCCGAAGGGCCTGTACTGTGCTGTAATGTTCTATATTCTATGTTCTATGGACAGATGGGTGGAGAAATGGCAAATTGAATTTATTCTCGACAAATGTGAAGTGATTTATTTTGGGAGATGAAATGCAAGAGGAAGCTATACTGTACACGGCTGGACTGTGAGGATCATTGATATATAGAGGGATCTTGCGGGCAAATACTTAGCTCCCTGAAAAGAGGAACACAGTCTTGGAACTGAGTATAAAGTTTGCTCGTTACGCTCTAACTGCACAAACTTTAGTTCTGCAACATTGGGAGTACTGTGTGCAGCTCTCATTGCCACTCCACGGCAAGTGGAGGCTTTGTAAAGCGTGTGTCACAGGTCTTGAATGTTGGCTGGTCGACAATGTATAGGCTGTAAGGAGAGGTTCGACTGACTTCATATTTTTTACAAGAGTGTCAGAGACAGAGGGGCGACCAGCTCTAGGTATATAACATAAAAACTTGGGCGCACAAGTTGAAGGTGAGAAATGAATGTTTATGGACGTTGCCCAAGGAGGTGGTCAAATCAGAAATATTAGCAATGCTTTTTTCAATTAGCATTTAGATAGGCACGTGAACAGGCATTGAATGGAGGGATGTGGATCATGTGCAGACAGATGATAATAGTTCAAAATAACATCATGGTCGACGCAGCCATGGTCGGCCAAAAGGCCTATGCTGCGCTGTACTGTTCGATTTCCTAACTTCTCAGCACGTACCCTTTCAAACTTCCTCAGAATTTTGGATATTTCATTCAATTTCTCTCTCATTCTTCGAAAACCCAATGAGTCCGACCTCAATCTCCTAAAACTCTTTCCATTAGAAAATCCCTCCATTCTCAAGATCAAACTAATTAGCCGTC
This sequence comes from Chiloscyllium plagiosum, assembly GCF_004010195.1. Lineage (NCBI taxonomy): Eukaryota > Metazoa > Chordata > Chondrichthyes > Orectolobiformes > Hemiscylliidae > Chiloscyllium > Chiloscyllium plagiosum. The sequence goes on from NW_025203473.1 coordinate 3,704, forward strand.
GCTTGCCAGCCTCCATGAATACCTGTCTTTTGGGCTGGCATACTGTTCATATTATTCTAAATGTGGCATGATTCATATCTAGCCAATGCAGCAATTCTCTGCATTTCTACATACACTCCATTTGCAATAATTGCCAGCATTTGATTTTCATTGTCAATTACCCACTGACACTTTAAGCCACCACCTCCAGATTAATACACAAGGCTTCCCAGAACCTTATGTGCCGTCAATCTGAAAAAGAAACAGTATTTGCATGACAGTAAATCGGGATCGTGCTGGAGTGTATTATAAAGGATATGACAATGAACAGTAACGGGGTTCTTTGAAATAATGCGAGATATATGATTTTATAAAAGTGAAATGTTTTTGATGAGCACGCTGCATCTTACTTGATAGTGTGCCCTATACATGGCAGAATTGAAGAAAGTGGCGGTAGAGGGATTTGAGTTTTGAAATTCCAAATCAGTTTCACACATGTCAATCCGACCAAAATAACCACTCGGCAGAGAATAGGGCCACTTAAAGTTCAACGAAGTTGTCTGTGTTGGGTATGCACCACTGCTGATGAGTGAGAACCTAAGAAAAGATTTTACGTCGGTATTTACTGTGGAGAAAGATGGAAACATGGGAAAATAATTAGTGATGTTTTCAAAAGAGTTAGTATTATTGAACAGGAGGTGGTAGATTTCTTAAAAAGCATAATGGTAGATAATACCTCAGAATTTTCTAACTTGTGCCAAGGTAATCAATTGGGG
>NW_025203473.1:5098-8572 GCF_004010195.1 Chiloscyllium plagiosum
GGTATTTACTGTGGAGAAAGATGGAAACATGGGAAAATAATTAGTGATGTTTTCAAAAGAGTTAGTATTATTGAACAGGAGGTGCTAGTTTTCTTAAAAAGCATAATGGTAGATAATACCTCAGGATTTTCTAACTTGTGCCAAAGTAATCAATTGGGGGAGGGAACACTATAAAGGTATTCGGAGGGAGCTCTGGTGTAAAAATTGGGAATATTTGTCCTACGGGAAATGCACAACAGAAATGTGGAGGCAGTTTAAGGAGCACTTGTTGCGACGAAAGGATAATGTCGTCCCACTCAGACAGGCAAGGAATGGTAAGGTGAAGGAAACTGGGATAGTAAGAGAAGAGTAACGTCAAGTCAAGAGGAAGAATGAAGCGTACTTAAGGTTGAGAAAGCAAGGATCTCGCATTATTATAGAGATTGCAGGTTAGTTAAGAAAGAACTCGAAATGGCCTGAGGGAAACTAGGAGTGGGCATGAAAAAGTCTCGGTGGGAAGGATTACGGAAAACGCAAAGGTGTTGTTCTCCTACGTGAGGAATAAGGGAAAAGTCAGAAAATCGTTGGGCCGATCGGGGATCGTGAAGCAAGCTTATGGCTCAAGTCCTAAGTTGTAGGGGCGACCATAAATGATATATTTGTTTCAGTATTCACAAGAGAGAGGGGCCTTGTTGGTTATGTGATCACTGTGGACCAGGTGAATAGGTTTAAACAGATTCATATTAAGAAAGCGAATGTGCTGGAATTATAGAAAAGTATCAAGATAGATCAGTCACCAATGCCGGAGCAGACATATCGAAGGTTAATAGAAGAAGTGAGAAATGAGATTGCTGAGTCTCTGGTGATGATCTTCAATCACTTTCCACGGGAGTAGTACCAGTAGATTGGAGGAAGTAATTGTTACTCCTCTGTTCAAGAAATTGAATAAGGCAATATCTGGAAATGACAGTGGTAAGCATCATTCTGGAAAGGATTCTGAAAGACAGGATTTATGACTATTTGGAAAGACACGGTTGAAATAAAGGTAGTCAACATTGCTTCGCTAGGGGCAGGTCATGCCTCACAACCCTTATTGAGTGCTTTGACGATGTGATGAGAAATGTTGATGAAGGTCGAGCAGTGGACGTAGTGCATATGGATTTCAGTAAAGCATTTCAGAAGGTTCTCCGTGGTAGGGTTATTCAGATAATTATGAGGTATGGAATGCAGGGTGATTTGATTATCTGGATACAGAATTGGCGAGAAGAAAGCAGACAATGAGCAGTAGTGATTTGAAAGCACACTTCTGGGATGTCAATGAATAGCGGTGTCATACAGTGATTTGTTCTTGGGCCTCTGTTATTTGTAGTTAATATAAAGGAATTGGATAAATAATTACAAGGGTGGATGAGTAGTTTGGCCGATGACACAATAGTCCATGGTGTTGTCGATACTGTTGAGGTTTGTTACAGGCTATTACAGGCCATTGACATGATGCATAGCCAGGTGAGAAGTGACAGGTGGATTTCAAACAGGATTAATGCGAAGTGATTCATTTTGCAAGTTAGAATTTGAATGCTCACAAGGCTAAAGATCGGATTCTTGTCAGTGTGAAGGATAAGCGGTATCTTGGGGACAATGCAAATAGATATATCAAAGTTGTCAGACAACTTGCGAGGGTTGCTAAGGAGGCGGATAGCATTTTGCCTTTCATTGACGGGGAGATTGAGCTTCGGAGCCGCGTAGTGTTTGCTGCAGATTTTTCAAATACTGGAAAGACAACATGTGGAATATTGTGTCCAGTTCTGATCGGTTCATTACGGGAAAGTTGTAGATGCTTTCAAGATGGTCCAGAGGAAATATACCTGATGCTGTCCGTATTGGAGTGCTTGTCTTATGAAGCGAGGGTGAGTGAGCTGAGGCTTTTCTCACTTTCGAGAACATAAGGAAGAGAGATGAATTGATTGAGGTGTAGAAGCTAATGAGAAGCAAAACTTAATATGCTGGAAAAGCACAGTCGGTCATGCAGCATCCCCAAGAGCATCACGGCGACGTTTCGCATAAGGTCGTCATCAGGAATATGCTTATGCTCGAAAAGTCGACTTTCCTGCTACTCAGATGTTGCCTGACAGGCTGTGCTTTCCAGTGCCTCACCTCTGACTCTGATCTCCAGTATCTGCAGGCATAGTTTTCCATAAAGGAAATGAGATAGATGGGCAGAGTCTTTTCACCATGGCAGACATGGCTGTTACACGGGGTGGAAATTGCATGGTGATTGGAGGAAGTATAGTGGAGATGTCAGATTTGCGATCTTCACGTAGAGAGTGGTGGATACATGGAATGCACTGCCAGCTGTGGTCGTTGAGTCAGGGACATTAGGCACATTTAAACGACTGTTGGACAAGCCCATTAACGGTATTAAGTTGATTGGTGTGTAGGTTAAATTGAACTTTGGTTACGTTAAATGCTAAGCACAATATAGTGGGCAGAAGGGCACTCTGCTGTACTATTCTATGTTCTAATAATCCCAGTAACCCACAGGCGGGTAAACGAATGAGTCAAAAAGACATGAAGATCTACAGAATGAAAACAGGCCATTGAGCCCTACTTGTATATGTTGACGACTTTTTCATATATTAGACTGGTCCTATTTGCCTGGGATTGGTTCTTATCTCTCTGTAGCTATCCAAAAATGTTGTTGTCTAAACGTTCCTTAAATATCAAAATTATATTAACTTCCATCAATACCAATGCCAGCCCATTCCACCACCGTCGATGTGAACAAATACCACTCTTGGCCCTTTAATTTCTCTCTGTTTCCTCCCCACACCCGACATTCAACATATACCTTTTTGTTTTCGACATCCCTCCCATGGGGAACAGTTGTCCATTATCCTCCGTATCGCTGCCTGTCCTGATTTTATACACCGATGATAAGTCATCGCTCAACCTCCTACGATCTAGGGAAAAGAGTATCATCCTATCGACCTTCTCCCTATGACACCAACCTTCCACTCCAACTACTGTCCTCATAAATCGTTGCTGCACTCTTTCTCAAAATTTAATATTCCTTCCATAGTTAGAAGAACAGCAATGCACACTTTACTCGAATGTTAGCCTCACCAGCTGCAATATGACGTCCAATTTCCTATATGCAATGTTCTGACCGATAAAAGCTAGCATGAAGAAAAGCTTCTTCATCAACCCGTCCAATTGTCAGTCCATTTTCAAGATTAAAAACTTGCAACGGAAATCTCTCTGTTATCTAACACTCCCAAGGCCCTACCAATGACTGTGGAACTTCTACCCTCGCTTGCTTTTCCAAAACGCAATGCTTTGCAATTATTCAAAAGAAATTCAATCCACCATTCCTCAACCATTGGCCCAGTTCATCAAGATCTCGCTGCGTTTCTAGAAAACCGCCTTCAATTTCCATTATACGACTAATCTCAGTGTCATCTCAAACATTCCAAAACATATCTCCTGAATTCTCAT
>NW_025203474.1:0-8573 GCF_004010195.1 Chiloscyllium plagiosum
GTGACACACAGAACAACTTTTTATTTGCCAAGGGTGTTGCTGCATAGAATGAGCTGCCCGAGGAAATGGTGAAGGTTGGTACACTTAGAACATTTAAAGACATCTGGGAGCATATGTGAATAGGAAGAGTTTACAAGGATACAGGACAAATGCTAGCAAATTCGGTCAAATTAATTTTGGATCTCTGGACAGCGTGGACGAGTTAGACCGAAGTATCTGTTTCCACCTTGTACATCTCTATGACAACTGGCAAAAATCAAACCAGCATTTACCCCAGCTGCATAACATGATGGTGAATGAACGCCCAACCTTTAAATAGAAATGATAATATTGTGCGTTATAGAGAACAAATGTATGAATTATTCGAGGGATACAATCTCACCAATGATGATGTACATATCCTCACTAAGGCCAAGACGTCCAAAGTAGCGATCCAAGAGGTAGGAGTGTTGAAGGAAAGGCGCCCATAAACATTTATTGATGTGCTGCCAGTTGGCCAGTAGTGCACGATGTTACATCAGCTGCATCTACCCCAGTTAATGATATTGATGTACGACTCCGCTGCGTAACTTCCTAAAAGGAGAGCAGTCGGAGTTTGAAGCGACGAAGCTGGATTCAGTTAACCTGTCTCGATGCAGATCGGGTACAGGAGAAAATGTTTTCAGATATGGGTGAGTGAATCTGAGGAAGGGACCATTTTGCGAGTTACATTTTAGAACATATAAGAAAAACTGTTGATGTAGAGACACGAAATATGACATGGGGACCCTCCAGACAGGAAGAGAACAGGAAGATAAGCAAAGTCTAAATCCCCAGAGTAGCTAGATTGCAAGAAGACTGTGACAGTCAAGGAATCTGGAGGGTTATGTCTATAGTCACACAGAGAGTGGCGTGTGTATGTAATGAGCTAACAGAGGATGTGGTGGAGGATGGTACAATTATATTTAAAAGACATTTGGATAGGATGAGTTTAGAAAGATATGAGCTAAATGGAACTAGATTAATTAAGGATATCTGCTCGCCATGGACGTGTGGACCGTATGATCTGTTTCCATGATTTACATCACTATGACTTTATGACCCACTCCGCAAAGTGGGAAACCCAAGCTTAAATGTGGATTATTACCTTTTGACCCTTTATAGATAACGAATTTGCTCACTTCTCGCACAAACAGGATGCCATCAAAGCGGTGGTTGAGGACGCAGTAAGTTTGGACTATAACCTGGTATTTTGTTATTTTTTTACTTTGTTATCGCCAGTCCAGCACTAGCACCTCGAAATTGAGGCAGGAATTGTCACAGTAGGATTTAGCGAAACAGGAAATAGTCAGACTGGCAGCATCCCAGACAAATTCACAGTAGAAGGACACAGCATATTCCACCTCATTATTGTGTTTACCTACATCAGTAAATCTGCCACGAACGTGTGTCCGCCCCTATATTTAATAGTTTGAAATCAAACAGGATATAACCTCAGTCCTTGATATTATAATTGTGTTCTGCTCCATACATGGGAAACCGGAATCCCAGAAAAAGCTGGAGTTTGCTGTCTGATGATAACTGCACTCATGTGTCCAGTTTACTTCGGTTTCCCAAAATCATTCAGCCATTTCGAAGAGATGCAAGCGTGATAGTGTTAGTCAAGTTGATCATCCTGACATCTATTTTCATCAGTCACTGGGGGAAAAAAAAAAGATGGAATAAGCTTAGAATGGCATCACGGTCAGCACAGACATGGTGGGCAGAAGCGCTTGTTCCAGTGCAGTACCATTTTATTTCCCGTGCGACAGAATGCATGGTGTGAGAGTTACTATTCAGAGCAGAGTATGTCTCTTATATTGAACACACAGCAAGTGGAGGAATGTTGAAACAATAAATGTGGAAAAGGAATATATATTTGAATGGCACATATGGAAAGAGAAGGGACAGAGAAAACAGGTGGATAACGTGTATAAATCTTGAAAGGAGAGACAACATAAAATACATTTGCCGAAATATATGCAAGCTTTGTCTCATTAATAGAAGGAATGAGAACACACTCATGGAAAACATGATGACGTTTGAAATAGCTCTGGATTAGTCATAATTAATTATTGCATTCGATTGTAGTCACTGTAGTCCTGCTCACAACGGGTTTAAGGATCCTTGAGGATATGGAATGCAGATTTACTAGAGTGGCTCATTGACAAAGAAAATGTAGACATTGGGTTGATTTGGAGAAATTGTCACTTTCTTTGGAGAATAAAAGTTGAATGTATTTTTGATGGAGCTCTTCAAGAGTATAACAGAGCGAGATATCATAGATAGTAAAAAAAAAGACTGCATCCAATAGGTGATGGCGCAGGAATTAAGATAAGATGTAACGTTTTGAGAAAGTGGGAGAGAGAAAGTGCTTCTTTTGACTGTAGTGATTGGAGATAAGTAAAACATGCTGCCTATGAGGGTGATGGTCAATGACTGGCGAATACAATTTTATCATACCTGTGGGAAATAAACTTGTAGGGTGTCGGGACCGGTGGTGAATAAGAATATGGCATTGTGCTACAGCGAGCTAGCTTGGATATATGGGTACACTGGCCTCTTTCAGTACCACAATGTATCTTTTTGTGCTTCTTTAACTGTTTCTGGTCACTTTTCTCCAGTTGTTCAGTTATCATGTAGGTAGAAATGTTCCGTTCGCCAACTCAAGCCAATAAAGGGTCTCCTTCCACAGCAGCGAATAATGTTTCCTGTTTTATACTGGGTTCTGATGGAGTCCCCAGCTAGTGTACACAGAACTAAGCACATACTACAGAATGGTCTAACCAGGATTGTGAATATCTCGGAACATCTGGAGCCACACCAATCCCTGAAATAACATATTTCCTTCCACAGTCATAAGGGTTATGATGTTGACATCTTGGTGTAAAGAGTATCTGCATGATGTCTGTTTGTAATTTTCAAATCCTTCCAAATTCAAACACTTTATAAGGAGATTAGAGAAAAAGAAGTCCATCACTGACAGAAGAGATAAATCTTTATCTTATTACTCTTTCCTGTGACAAAGGAAAACAGCACATGTGTCATGTTGCACATGACCCCATGAAACATTCTTGCTCACTCCATGATTTGTAACAGTCATCCCCACTCTTCAGCCCCAGCCCCATCCTCCTGCCCCAAACCCATTTCCCATCCTCCAACTCTGATGAAAATCAATGACCATTCTCCCATAAACTACCGAGGCATTGTCCACAAAAAAGAGAGATGCAGTGACCTTGTCCACACGCCTCCTGAGGCCCGGGAACCCTTTTCCCGTTTACTGCAAAGGCGGAGGTGGAATGTTCAAATTCTGATCTATGTTGGTTCACAATTGTCTATAAAACCTCACAGACCGCACTGACAACAGTTTCATTCCGATATCCGTCTGTCTCCCCCTTTACCGGCTCCTGCATACAGTGCACTCATCAGTCCATCATTGTCGTGCTGCAACTGCTTTTAATCACTGACGGGAAGCTTAGTGACGTGTGAACATCGAACGACGCACCGACGTTCCAATTCCTTGGAGGACCAACCTCTGCCGTCCATTCCTCGAACCCCGCACCTTTTCTCCGATTGGCGAGAGCCAGCCTGGTACATTGTGAACTGGAGCACGCGCACTGTTTTCTGTGTCTCTGAGATTCAGGTGTGAGTGTGAGGTTTCACTCTGAAGAAGCGAAGTAATGGTCGAGATGCTCTCCTCCATGGGTTAGACATATCTCGTAAACCCAGAAATCAATCTGCACTAGATCTGTCTTTACAGTGAGTAGCAACAGCGAGGACAGCTGCAAACAGCCTGGCACCATTCGGTTCCCATTGTAAAAACGACTGACGGTTCTGAGGAAGAGTCAGTCTCGAAATGACCCGAAATGTTAACTCTGATTTCACTTCACACATAGTACCAGATCTGCTGCGCTCTTCCAGCAATTTCGGTTTTTTTGTTTGTGAATAAATACTGTGTCTGTGTCCTTACAAAATGCCAGTGACCTCCACGAACTTGTCGACAGCAGAATGGGGGCAATGATACGACTCTGGTCCAGGGGGAGCATGATGGAGAACACAGGGAATGCAGATTACTCCAACAGCAAACTAATAAGCAGAAAAAAACCTGAGTCTCTCTCCACACCATCGTGTCCCGTGATAGCAGCGTCTGGCCCTCTGAAGGATCATGCTAAGTAAGTTTGTGATTTCAAATAACCTGTTGAACAATAGCCTGGTGTTGCTGACTTCTGACGTTGTCCAACCGATTTCAATATTGGCACGTCCACGCCAGACTTTGTGAAGTCACTGAAGAATTCTGAGCCTCCTGCCTCTTGTAGTGATATGGGTTTAAGGCTGGTCCATTTCAGAATCTGGATGATGTAACTAGACAGGTGTTTGCAGTGGCGAATTCAGTGATGAAAATGCTTATAAGTTTACTGTTGGAGTAATCTACATTCCCTGTGATCTCCATCATGCTTCCCCTGGACCAGAGTCGTATCTTTGCCCCCATTCTGCTGTCGACAAGTTCGTGGAGGTCACTGGCATTTTGTAAGGACACAGACACAGTATTTATTCACGAACAATGTCAATGGAAAATGATTAGAGTATCTGCTGTTGTAAATGGTCATTGCCTGGCAATTGTCTGTAATCAGTCCCAAAACTGAATCTTGTCAAGGTTTTGCAACACATTGACATCGATGATTTTAGTGAATGGGAATAGTGAATTGTGCTGAGCATCGTACAATTATCTGGGAATATCCCCATTTCTAACCTTCTGATGTCGTTATGTTCATTGACGAAGCAGTGGAAGATGTTTGAGTCTAAGACACCATCCTCAGGGATCTTGCAGTGATGTAACACGGCTGAGATTATTGGACTCTACTACACATAATTACCATCCGTTGTTTAAGTATTCCACCTAGTCCTCTCTTGATATCACAGGCCCGTACTTTCCAGCTCTCTTCCAGTGTGAAAACACTGCTGTACAGTGAGTGGAGCAGAGTGTTTGATCCCAGTCTGGAAACGGGTGTAATTGATTTGCTCTTCTCTGGGTGAAATTGCCGGTGTGTTAGAGCATTGGTTACGTATTAGCATCGTTTCCTGCAGTCAGAATAGTTGATCTCTCTCTCCACTGCGACAACGTCAGTGTATACCTCGTTCAGATGGGAAGGCAAATCTCTTCCCACGATCCTTGCCTTTCCCAAGCCAAACAGCTGATCAGAATCATGACAGTCAGCCAGTTTATACTAGCCTGAATGTTGAACATGCAAGGAGAGATCCCTTTGCAGATAAGCCATTCACAATTCGAGAAGTAGCCAACGATGGATACCAGCTGTCTCTTTCTGTCCTTCGACCAACAACAAGGGAGTACACTTCTAAAGTAAAGGATTTGGGGTTTAGAGAGGATTGGAGAATTGTTTTTCACCGAGAGAACGTTGGTGTCAGAAATGAACTTCCAGAGAGGGGCTTGTCATATTTAACCTCACAGACGTTAAAAGAAACTAGGACGAGCACTTGACGTGCCATGACATTAAAGACTACGGGTCACGTGTAGGAAACTGCGACTACTGTAGACTGTGCTGCAGTATTGATTGTACAGGGTCTATGCTCCTGTGAGTCTATGATTGTGGAAAGTGATTCACTGATCAGTTTAAGATAGGAATTATTGTGTTTCTGGACAGTTCGTTAGCAAAGGTTATAAGAGATAACTGTACTAGCTTTTAAACGTATGTCAATGGAAAAGATAAGAAATTAAATGCATCTTCCTGATAGTCTGAAACCAGACAAAGGAGAATGGAGAACAGAAAATTACAGAACTATGAAGCGATTACTTCAGTGCCGTCTTAACAGAAACCGATATGAAGATTTTAAAAACCAGCAAAAGGAGAACACCTAAATTCGTTGAAAAATGAAATACAGTGTCTTTAGGAAGTAAACTGATTTGGACAAATAATTGCGACTGAAATTAACGGACATAGAAAAAGTAAATATAAATTTATGAAATGGGTGTCATTTTTGAGAAACCATTCTTTACACAAATTGTGGAAGAACAATCGATGGAATTCATTTGGATTTTCGCGATGTTTTTTGATGGAGCCCCAAACCTACTGTGTAAAGTAAATGCATATCTGATTAGAGACAATATATGAACATGGCGTCACAATGGCAGACCTAACAGGAACCAGTGAGTAGGCATACATGGGTGTTTTTGCGAGTGGAAGGCTCCACGAGTATACTGAGATTGGTGCTTGGGTTTCGGCTGCTCACAATTCACACCAAAAACTTGGCAGAGGGAATCAAATGCAATATATCCAAGTCTTTTGATGGAACACAGCTGTGGTTATGAGTGGGTGAGGAAGATGTTAAAAAAGCTCTAAGGTGACTGAGACAATTAGAGTGAATGGGTAGATGTATGGCAGATGAAGGGCAACGGTGTTAGATGTGACTTTGTGCTTTTCTTTTGGAAAAGAAGTATAAAGACAGCCTACCATTTGAAAGACTGAATTGTTTGGAAATTTTGATCTATATTGGGACCTACATACCAGATTTTTTTTAGCTTCCTTCTGCGCAGGCATCTGAAGTACATGCAAGGCAGCGAGTTCTGAATCCAGAGGTCAATACTGACAATGGCATTGACACACTGACGAGTATGCATAGACCACCAAGTGGGTCGCTTTTAAACTGAAAAGCATATGGATCTTCCTGTACACCAGTCACTGAAATCAATATTGCAGGGACAAAAATCAGTCAGGAAGACAAATAGTTAGTAGACCTTCATTTCAAGGGGAATTGAGTACAGGAATAAGAATGGCTTACTGCAGCTGTATAAGCTCTTGGTGAGACCTCATCTCGAACATTGTGCAGTATTGTGTGCAGTTTTGGTCTCCGAACCCAAAACAGGACAAATCTGGCATTGAAGGTGTGCAGTGAAGGATTACCAGACTGGACCTTCAGATTGACAGGTTTGTTTTGGGAACAGTGTTTGGGTGGAAAGGGCTTATACTCCATGGCGTTTAGGAAAGTGAGTTGTGATTTCAGTGAAATACACAAAGCTCTGACAGGGTGAGGCAGATTGGTAACAGGGATGATAATTCCCCACACTGCATTCAGATGAGGATAAATGTCTCCACTCAGAGACTGGTTAACTTGGAGAATTCTCTGCAATGTAAGGTTGTTGAGCGAAGGCACTAAATACAATAAGGATTTCTAAACACTAAAGGGATGGGAACGACCAGGAATATCATACACAGATGGGGATCAGCCATTGCAAAATTGAATCGCGTGGCACATTTTATACACTAAATAAAATACAACTGATTCTATTTCGTAGTTTCTGATTGTTAATCATATTAATGGACATGTACGTCGTGTGCAAAAAGTGCATTGAGGAGATGTTCAAACATGAACGAGAGTGGGGAGGCTTAATATGTTGATTGGCCTAATACTTTCCGATGTTTCTGCCTTGTCTGTGGGAAAGCTCTGCGAATGTTGTCACAAGCTGTCAGAAGTAAGGGAGAAGGTCTCTGCAGGGTCGACAGGACTGTGTTTCCTATTCCCTTTTGAGACACTGACGCTGGTGCCAGTTGCTCTGTCCGATTTTATAAGACCTTTGAGCAGTTTGATACAATTTAATGTCTTTGTTGGCCGTTTCAGAGACCATTGAAGAGTTTATCCCATGTCTGTCTGCCTTAATTTTTGGTCAGACCAGGAAGCACTGGAGATTTGCTTCCTGAAGCTACACTGCTGAAGCAAATTGTTGTTCTCAATCGATATTTGTTTTAAAGTCAATATTACTGACAACAGATTTTTGATCTCGAAATCTGATTGATTTTATTTGACTTGCACCAACTAGTAGAGTATTCGCCTGGTCTGTATTAGGAATCCAGTGACATTTCCAAAGCTGCAACATCTCCAAATGGAGACCTGTCGGAAACAACACTGAGCAGGTTATTTCTGTGCTGCTTCACAGCTCTGTCAGAAAGACCTCCCACCAATTTGACTGTCGTGATGGGACTGAGAGTGTGGTAATTTGTCAAATTGTAATTATTCTCATCTTATGGGACTGGACATAGCTGACCAATTTTTCACATTACTAGGTTGATGTCAGAGTTGAGCTGGAAGGAAACAAACTCCTCAGGGACGTGATTTGCTGCGCATCATAATTCTTCGGCCCTAATGCAGGAATAGTGTCAGGCCCTATTATATTGTCGTATCTGCTGTGTTCAGCTGTTTTGTCATGTCGTGTGCTGTGCATTGAATTGGGTGAAGACAGGAGTCTGTGATACTGTGGACATCATGACAGGGGTGATTTGGATCATCCACTCAACGCTTCTTCCTGAGGGTGGTGCAGATACTGCACCCTTGTCTTTTATATTGCTGTACAGGGTTTTTACATTATATCGGTTGGGAATTTTTGTGCAGCCCTCTTATCGAGTGAGTTTTTAAAAGGTTTTCAGCATTATTGAAGACTGGAAGTGGCACAACTGCGAGCTCCGAGCTGATCTGGTAGTTTTGGAAACGTTTTGCCCTCTCTGTCAGATGTCAGTTCTGCTGTTTTGAATGTATGCATTTAAAGG
>NW_025203475.1:0-1997 GCF_004010195.1 Chiloscyllium plagiosum
AATTGGCTTTCTATTACCATTTCTCAAGGTTGCAAAAGTGGATAAATTATAAATTCTTCAGTTGGTAGGTCCCGTCTAACGAAAGTCAGTTTCCAATTTATAGTAAATGTCAGTTGGTGTCACTTTGCTTGGGGTTTTGCAGTAAATGTTGCATTCATTCTGTTTATTGCCGTGAATGCATTTGCATTGTTCTTTTCCATGAGATGGTGAAAACGTAATTTAAAAAGAGGCATCTGTACATATTTTCCAGCGAGTTATGTGATTCCTTTTACCACTTGAATAGATCTCTGCCGTGATAACCAATTGCATTATTAGATCACTGTTTTATGTCAAGAGATATTCGTGAAAAATGCCATTGTGTTTATTTTTGACTTTAAAACAGATCATTGACGGTGTCAGCAGAAAGTTCAATCAAGTTTATTTTGGTGGATCAGTTGACGTTTCTGATTAGATTTATAATCCAATATTCGACTCTTTCCCGAGGCATAATCTTGAGACAGTCTGTGTCTTCAGCATATCACTCGCATCCTCCTGGGGACTTAATGTGAATTTGTTTATAGTCTTAAAACATACAGAATTTACAACAGACACTTTGGTTCAACTGGCAAGTGCCGAACAAATGTTTTGAGATGAACTAGCTCCATTCGCCTGTGTTTGTCCATATCACTCTCAGCATTTCCTATTCGTGTATATGCCCAATTTCTGAAAATGCTGTAGTTCTGATCGCTGCTCCTGCTTCCTCCACAGACCCATTCCACATATTCACCACTTTGAAAATTTGTTCTGCAAGTAACTTTAAATGAAAACTGGAAGTCCGAGTCCAGGTTTCACTTAAATTAAAGGTTGAGTCGATAGCTGGGATGGCAAATACAATGCTGCCATTTATCTCGAGAGGACCGGAATGTAAAAACAACGATGAACGTCTGGGACTTCATAATATTATGGTCATACCGCATTTAGAGTATTTGAGCAAGTCTCGGCCACATATGCCGAGACAATGGCATTTTTCACGAATATCTATTAACATAAAACAGTGATCTAATAATGCAATTGGTTATCACGGCAGAGATCTATTCAAGTGGTAAAAGGAATCACATAACTCGCTGGAAAATATGTACGGATGCCTCTTTTTAAATTACGTTTTCACCATCTCATGGAAAAGAACAATGCAAATGCATTCGCGGCAATAAACAGAATGAATGCAACATTTACTGCAAAACCCCAAGCAAAGTGACACCAACTGACATTTACTACAAATTGAAAAAAGACTTTCGTTAGACGGGATCTACCAACTGAAGAATGTATAATATATCCACTTTTGCAACCTTGAGAAATGGTAATAGAAAGCCAATTGACCACACTTTAAAACAAAAAAAAAGCTAAGCATGTAACTTAGCTAATGCTGTTAAAAAAGGAAGACTACAATTTATATTTTCACAGATGATATCAAATCTGGATATTTTTTGCTGAAGACTACGTTTTGTAATGTTTCCGAACCATTTTTGGAAACGCAGATTGAATATCTACATTGAATATGCAATGAATTTGTTCATGGACCTCGGACAATTTCCTGCATTTTCTTCTTTTTACTTCTATCTGTCTTACATTCGCATATTGTATCATCCGAATCATCTTCCAACAACCTCATTCATCTGCTCTTTGCCATGGCTCAAAATGAACATAGCAGACTCAAGAAGACCCCATGAATGCGAACCTGTTGGTTGGGCGGAAAATCCTGTATAAACGTATCAAAAAATGTTAGTTTACTTTCTGTTTCCTTTGCCTGGCATGGCGACATGGTATTTTTCATTTCTTGTTCTCCACAACTGAAGCTTGTAACATCGACATATTCATTTGTCAGAGAGGTAAAAACAATGACTACAGATGCTGGAAACCAGATTCTGGATCAATGGTGCTGGAAGAGCACAGCAGTTCAGGCAGCATCCGAGGAGCAGCAGCAAAATCGACGTTTCGGGCAAAAGCCCTTCATCAGGAAT
>NW_025203475.1:2220-4630 GCF_004010195.1 Chiloscyllium plagiosum
GAAATGGGTGACAGTTAAATCAGTTCAACGCAGTCTACATCAGACACACATGCCTTGAAGATCTCAGTTGAAAATGTGAATCGACGATGTCTACCAAATTAATTTTAAGATTGCATTATGCCGAAGCAAGTCACTTGGAAGGAAGGCAGAAAATATTTCTCAGTATTGAGAGCAATTTGAAAGGCATAAAGTAACGAAAAATTGTCCATACGTGAGGTAGAAAACAGAATATCAGCACAAAACAGCCAGACATACCAAGACAGGCTATCAGTAACTGTACAGTATTAAATACAAAGGCTAAAACTAATTAATCCAGATGCTACGGGGTGGAAATGTGGCTCAGTGATTAGCACTGCTGCCTAACCGCAGCTGGAACCTGGGTTTTATTCCACCTAGAGTTAAAGTCTGTATAGAGTTTGAATATTTTCCCTGTGCCTACGAAGGGTCCCTCTTGGTGCTCTGGGTTTCTATCAAATGTGCAGCTTCGGTGATTTGGCCTATAATATTCAACGATATGCCGCCTCGATGTATTAACTACGGGTCTGAATGGGACGCACTTCAGAGTGTCAATGTGCAAACGGTTGGCTGAATGCCATACAAACACACTGCAGAGGTTCCCTGCAATCTCTCTCCAACAGCAGTGAGCGCGAAGGAAGAAGTACGATGCCGAGTTATAGGAAGACCTAAGCAAATACATTGGCCTGGCGTCAAATAATTAATCTGTCTTTTTCAGTACACATGTCATTTAACAAGAATGTAATTGTACTAAGTTATTAAACTTTTATATAAAACTGCACATGGCTCACTAAATCTTTGGAAAGAAGGAATCTCATCACATTATCAACTCGGTAACACAAGTCACTTCATTTCCAAGTAATACACTTCTCAATTCAGGGTCTCTGGGATTGCTGAATAAACATTTCATTTACACAAAAGCTGCAACAGGAACTGATACGTTTATCCAAATTGACTGAGAGTAAAGACTTCAAAGTGGTGCTTGAAACATTCTTTTTTTTCTGGACAGTCAATTAATGGTGTCTTGGTTAGCAACACTCACATGACAATAATGACTCAAAACTGTACAGAATTTGGACGATTCGGGAAAAATCAAAAAAAAGAAAATGCAATATTAAGATACAACATACAAAACACAAAGGAGAAAGAATTGCTGAAGCTGGAAAGCAGATGCACCAACAGAAGATGCTGGAAGGAATCAGCCTGTCTGGCAGTATCTGCGGAGAGAAATCATTTAACGTTTCGAGTCCAGTGACCCTTCGAAATAACTTATGGTAGCTCTAAAAATGTTTTTTTTAATGTAGAATGCAGAGAAGTGAGAGGAAATTAGGAGTAAATGATAGGTTGCGATATAGAGCCCAGAGAGAAAGCAAACCTGTTGGCTCGACAAAAAAGGGAACTGCAATTACCTTTATAAATCTTACAGCTTCTACTAGTGTCTAACAAGGGGTTGCGCATAATGGTAGACTGTGTGTTAGTAAGGGCAGGTCTGTTCAAGCGGTGGAAAACTTGGGGAAAGCCTTTGGCCTAAAATTGCTCAAATCGATTTTGAGCCCAGAATGCTGTATATTTCTGAAACAGGAAATCAAGTCCTATTCTTCAAGCTTGCGCTGAACTTCACTGAAGTATGGCAGCAAGCCTGTAATGGATATGTTGTCTCGGGAAGTGCGTTATATTCTTGAAGTGGCAGACAAAGGAAAACTATGGAATTTAGCTCTGTGGAAGAAATGTTTGGGTTTCACAAAGCAGTCACTCAGTCTGTGCTTAGATTCGGAAATATAGAGCACACTACATTGAGGAACAAGTGTACCAGACTAAACAATTATACTGAGCGAATTGCAGGTATATCTGTGCTTCATCTGGAAAGTATTTTCAAGCCCACAGGTACAGAGCAGAGGCGAAGTAATCCGCAGGTAATACACCATCTGTGGTTACATGGGAATGTGCCATAATGCTGTCGGGTGTGAGGTCGACGGTGGATAGGGAGCGGACCAGGATATATCAGAGGGAACGGTTCCCTGCAGACGGCTGACAAGAGAGAAGGAAACATGTTTCTGGTGGTGGCATCCCATTGAAGCTGTCTGAAAGAGTGGTGAATAATCCTGAAATTTTGTGCAAGTCATACTCAACATATGGGTCTGTATTTGTCGAGAGATGGTCAGATGTACTTCTTTTTAAATCTGTAAATGGACGGGAATTCTCCCAATGATCATGTTATGAAAACAGTCAGTTCTCACCAGTACTTAAGTGTTTATCAATTCGTCAAAATAATTGTCTAATATTTGGTAATATCTGTTGTCTAACCTTGCTTTGTGGACTTTACGTGACGCATCGCCGACGTTAGTGGAGGTGATTAGAATGCAACGAAGGCACGTGTTTTGAACGAGGACATGCA
>NW_025203475.1:4827-8574 GCF_004010195.1 Chiloscyllium plagiosum
TTTTTTTTAACCGTGAAAGCTTATTCAAGTACATTCCTGCAGTCATTTCGGAAACTTCTTTTCGACCTCCTGAGAAAAAAACGAAGGCAACATAAACTTGTAAAAGGAGCAGCAACATCACACACGTCAATCATGTTAACACGTTTTAAGATGTTGCACGATCTTAGGAGCATTATACAAATCCAAGTGCTTGAAAGCATTCATACCATCAAAATTACATTTTGTAGCTTTCAAAATTATGACATTTCTTTAGCTTCAGTCCATTAAAAATTTAATCAAATCGTCATTAATTTGAATGTTGACCTCCTTTGAGATGATTCATTGATAATGCAAATGCTACATTTAAAACAGGAATTTTAATTTAGAAACGATTGTAATATCGCTTGCAATATCTTTGTAATATATTTTTATTTGTAACATCGGTCAATATTGGTACAATAATCCTTGCTTCAAATTGAACACAAACTGTTTTTCTGCTGTTGTTGCTTCGACCTTCATTTGAATCGAAACAGGCATTTGTGAAAATGTATCCAGAAGGAGAAATTCTAGATTAGACAATTGAATGAGATAAAGAAATCAAACATTTACCTCTAAAGCTATCAACATTGATGGAGATACACATGCAAATATTTAAAAAGACTGATTACTCGCAAACAATCTCTTCTCAATTTTGCAGTTATAGAAAAAGAATCAAATTTGTTAAGACCCCAGGCAGATGACTATACAAACTTTTGGGAAATGCATGTGTTCCTTCCGGAGAAGGAACACAGAATCAGAAGTAGACCATTCAACCGATCAAGATTGCTCAGCTATTCAATGTGTCGTCGTTCATCTGATCATTCTTGCTTCCAGTTTTTTCTTCTACCCGTTAAACCACGATTCACTTCCTGATTAAACATCTGTCTCTGCATCTCATTCTTGAATATGCTGACTGACCCAGACTCGACTCCTCCTTGTGGTAAACAATTCCACAGATTCACGCCCCTGGGAACACAGTCTCTCCAACAGTCTTGTACCCCATTAACACTGCCCCCCACCTCCCAAGATAGTGCTCACTCCTTCAACACTGAACCTCCGAATGTCCGGCACTCCCTCAGTACTTACTTTTCAACAGTGTGCCACTCATTCAGCCCTGATCCTGTGATAGGGCCCACTCTTTCAGCAATGATCCTCTGACTGAGGAGCTCCCTCAGCGTTAATCCTCGGACATGACTGCACTTCTTCAGCACTGCACCTCCGATAATGCGAAGATCTGTCAGCACTGACGCTCCACAGTGCAGAGCTCCCTCAGCACGGACCGTCTGACAGTGTGTTACTCTCTCGGAACTGACCTTTTTCCAGGGTGGCACTTTGTAACACTGCCTTTCCGACAATGGAACTCCCTCAGCGCTGACACTCCAGCAATGCAACACTCCCTCAACACAAACCCTCTGGCAGAGCCTACTTCCTCAACAATGGCCTTCTAACAATGCCCACATTCTCAGGGCTGACCATGCAATAGTGCTTCCTTCGTCAACAGTAAGTCTCTGACAGGTGATGTCTGACCCTCTGACAGAGTCCACTTCGTTCACACCGACCATGTGACAGTCTTTTCTCCCTGGCACTCTGACAATGCCATTTTCTTTAGAACTGAATGTTCAACGGTGCGAAGGGTTGCAGACACACCCTCCCTCTGAAACACATGGGGGGTTGAGGGGTATCACGGAGTGAGATTTGGACCCTTTAGTAAATCCTGCAGTCGGTAAGATCACTCACAGGAGACAGCATGTGGAGGTGAGCGGACTGCTATATCCACACCCACAAAACAGGGCATAGGTACAGTACTGGGCAGGAAAACGCAACGCTCTCGGCTTCATTGCCACCAGATTGTGAGGGACATGCATTCACCTCTGTTGACTGGTCTTTACTGAGACTGCATAGGGGATTCGAGAGATCACTCCTGCCCCGTGCTGAATTAGTGATCCTTGTGAAATCCTTTCGATCATTCTTCTGTTTGTAACCACCCCTAGAACACTCCCTATCTCTGTCAGCTTCAGAAATCCCTAACACTTTTAGCCCTAAACGTCTCCAGTCGATACTACCTTCTTTTGTCTCTGCAAATTCCGACAGTCATGTTTATCCCTGTAAGCCCCCCCTGCCAAGACATCTCTCCAGGGTCTGTATATTGAATTCTTTCAGGATGTTACAAAACACGCTGATTGCCTGTTCAGAAATTACGGAGGCATGGGGTACAGCGAAATTTGAATGTCTGGATACATAATGAGCTGGCCAATAGAAAAGAGAGTGGCAACAGACAGAAGGCATTCAGCCTGGAGCAGGATGACCTGTGGTGTTATGCAGGGACCGCCTCTGGGACCTCTGTGCTGTGCGATTTTTATAAATGACTTGGATGTAGATGTGGAAGAGTGGGTTAGTCATTTTGCTGATGACATAAAGGTGGATCAAGTGGTGGGTAGTTTTTAGGGCTATTGTAGGTTGCAACGGGGCATTGATAGGATGCAGAAATGGGCTGAGACGTGGCAAACGCAGTTACAGTTGGAAAGGTTGAAGTGATTAATTTTGGAAGGTCAAATTTGAAAGCATATTACAGGGCTCAAGGCAGAATTCTTGGTAGTGTGTAGTAACAGAGGGATCTTGGGGTTAATGTACATTGATCCCTCAAAATTGCCACACAAGTGGATTGCGTTGTTGAGAAGGCTTATGGTGTGTTGGCTTTCATTAGCTGGGGGACTGAGTTTAAGAATGGTGTGGTTTTGATGTAGATCGCTCGAGACCTGGTAAGACCAGACTTGCAAAATTGCTTTCAGTTCTCGTCCCTTCATTACAGGAAGGATGTGGAAGCTTTTTAGTGGGTACAGACGTGCTTTACAATGACGCTGCCTGGACTCCGGGGTATTTGTTATGAAGAAAGGTTAAGGGAGCCAAGATCTTTCTGATTGGAGCGAGGAAGGTTGTGGAGCCACTTGATAGAGGTGAACAAGATGATGAGAGGTATAGATCGAGTGAACAGTCAGCGATTTTATACCATGGCAGAAATAGCTATCACAACAGGGTAACTATTGGAAGGCCTCGGGAAGATTTCAGTTTTCTGTTCTTTACACAGAGTGGTGTGCATTTGAATTGCACTGTCAATGGTGGGAGGAGAGTCAGATACGTTAGGGACATTTAATAGACACTTGTATAGGCACATAGATTATAGTAAAATGAAAGCAATGCAGGTTTGATTGACCTCAGAGTAGGATCAAAGGTTGTATTGTACTGTGTTCCGTGTTTCACGTTCCGTATGGTGGACTGGGCAATCAGTTCAGATCAACGTTAAAGGAGATGGCATCTAGGAGGAGCTAGTCAAACGGATATAAAATTAGTTTGATAGGTGGAGACAGAGGGTGGTGCGAGACGTTTGGATTTGCTGACTGGAGGCATGTGCCAGCTGTGTAGTGGGTCCATTGTTATTTGTCTTTTGGATAAATGATTTGGATGAGAATTTTGGTTTCCTGGGAAGTAAGTTTGAGTGACACGAAAATTGGTAATATAGTAGGTAGTGAAGAAGGTTATCTTTGATCCATAAGGATTAACAGCATTTTTGGAATAGTGGGACGAAGAATTGCAGATAGAGGTCAATTCGATAAATTTGAAATGATCCATTTTAGTGAAGCAAACCAGGGCAGTTTGTTTTGGCATTAGGGTCGTGTTGTTAATACGTTACCTCGGGTGTCAGGTGCACAGTTCTTTAGAAGTGGCGTTGCA
>NW_025203476.1:0-3541 GCF_004010195.1 Chiloscyllium plagiosum
TATCGTGCAATTCTCATCGCCTGTTCAAAGGCCTGGTAATCCCTCCCTGGTAGAATTATGGATTTACCAACACCACAGAGGCTGCAACGGTTCAAAAACACTTACTTCCACCTTCTCGAGTGTGATTGGGAATAATTTGAAATGCTCGCCCGCCAGTGACACTGATGTCGCATGAAGGAATTATTAAAATGTAGAATACGCCTGATTGTCAATTAAAAAAAATATATTATTTTTTCTAATGTCTTCAGGACGTTTCTTTTACCAAACCTGACATTGGAGAAGGCTTTTTTGTTTTGAGTTGGATACTACTCATAGAATGAAAATAATAGACTTTGTTCTTAGAAACATTGCCGTGACTTTCCAGAGAACAGTCAAATAAGCAAACAAATATGCAAATACACAAAATATGACACAGATCAGGTACCGGGAATATCAGCGAATGCAAGTTTCAGTGAGAGGGAAGAGCTGAGCGAGATCAATACTGGTACAATTATCGTGTTGGTAACATTAAAGTGAATTGAAGGCGGCGAAATCCCCAGGTCCTGAAAACTTAAATCCCAGATAACTTCAAGAACTGGCCCCTGAAAGCATGGATGCATCAATGGGCAATCATGCTTGCCAAATCTGATGGAATTCTATGTATATGTAACAGATGACAGATGACATTTTGAGACTTATTAAGAAGGAAAATGAAGCACAAGTAAGATCTAGGCGACTGAGAGCAAACTACGTTTGGAACAATATCGTGAAAGTGAGATCAATCTGAAACAATGAATTAAGACGGCCAAAGTAGGGTCGTGAAAAATCTTTATCAAACAATGTTAGGGAAAATCCAAACCATTTTATTTGTGCTGAAGGATCAAGAGGGTAACTCGAGAAATGTTTGATTCACTCAAGGTCAAAGGAGTGAAGTTATGTATGGAGTCATAGAGATGCTGAAGCAGTACTTGGCATCGGTATTTACCAAGGAGACCGACATAATGGTTGTTGAGGTTATTGAAAGATGTTTGGTTACTCGTGGTCAAATTAGCATAAATGGGGAGGAAGTATTGGGTATTCTAAAAGGCATTTGGTGGACAATACCTCAGGTATAAATGGGATCTAGCGCAGATTAGTGAGGAAAGAGAGAGGAGAAAACAGTGGATTTAACAAATATCTTTACACCATTCTTTAACATGGGTGGGCTGCCAGAGTACTGGTGAATTGCTAATATTATCCGCTTGTTTCAGAAGCATAGCAGGAATAATCCGGGGTAATTAGAGACCGGTGAACCTGACGTCAGTCGGAGGGAAGCTCCAGGAGATGATATCGAAGGATCGGTTAAATTTACCTTTGAAAGAATACGGGTTTGTCATTCTTAGGCAAGAAGATTGTGTGCAAGGAAGTTCATGACTTACCAAACTAATTGAATTCATTTGGGGAAAATTCATTGAAGAGGGAAAGGCTGCAGATATGTTATACCTGGAATTCAGTAAGGCATTTGGAAAGTTTCCAAATGCTAGGCTGATGGAGAATGTGAATTCTCGTGGGGTCCGGGGTGCATAAGCAAGATCAGCAGAGAACTGACTTGGCAACAGGACAGCAAGGATGAGTGGACAGGAATTTCTCAAAATTGAGAATATTGACCACAGGGTTTCCACAGGGATGCGTGTTGGGACAACTGTTGCTTTTGATATAAATAAATGATCTGGTTGAAGGTAGAGGTGGTCTGAATAGCAAGTTTGCAGGTAACACAAAGATTGGTGGAATAGCAGATAGTGAAGTGGATTGTCAGATAATTCCGCCGAATATAAGCAGTTTGCAGTGTTAACCGATAAAACGCAGAAGGATTTCAATACAGACAAATGTGAAGTGACACATTTTGGAAGACCCAGATAAAGAGTGAACTATGTCGTGGATGGAAAATTCCTTGCACAAATTAGTGTACAGAGTGATCTGGGTGTTAACGTCCATTGTACCACAACGGGTACGTCATGAAAGCATTCAGCATTTTTTCATTCATCAGACGGCGCATGAGTACAAGAGTTGGCAGGTCGTCTACAGTTATATAGAAGTTCAATTTGGCCACATTTAGAGTATTGCAGAAAGTTATTGTCGCCCCAATACCAAAATAATGTGGATGCTTTGGAAAGGACGCAGAGGAGCTTCATTAGGATGTTGCTGCGTATGGAGGGCGCTAACAATGAAGAGACGTTGACGAGGTTAGAATTATTTCCATTAGAAAAATGGAGGTTGAAAGGGGAGCCAATTGTTGTCGGCAACATCGTGAGAGGTACCGACAGACTGGAAATCAAAAAGCATTTTCCCAGACTGGGGGAGCTCAGTTACAAGGGGTCACGAGTTCAACCTGAAAGTTGAAAAGTATGCATGAAAAATGCTTTATGCAGAGGGCGTTGGCTGCCTGGAACGCGTTGACAGCGGAGGCGTTAGAGGCGGGCACAACAACGTCATCTAAGATACATTTAGGAAGGTACATGACTGGGCAGGGAACAGAGGTATACAAATCCTTTGCAAATCCGGCACAGATTGAGATAGAATACATAAATCGGCACAGGCTTTGAGGTGATCATGGCCTGCTCCTGTTCTGTAATTTCTTTGTTTTTTTGTTCGAGTCAAGTTCACCAGGGTGAGCCATTCGTTGTGGTGTATTTGGATTTTAGGAAATCGTTTGACAGTGTCCCTCATAAGAAATTATTCTACAAGATTAAAGAGCATGTGATTGGAGTAAGTGTATTGACATAGATAGAAAATAGGTTGACTGAGATGATATAAAGTGGAAGAATTAATGGGTATGTTTTTGAATATGGGAACAAAATGTTTGCTGATGATACCACTGTGGTGAGAGAGTGAATAGTAATGAGGATGAAGAGGTCATTCAGTAAAATCGGGACAAGTAGGGCAATTGTGTAAATACTTAGCAGATGCAGTATTAATTGTATAATGTGAGGTTATACACTTTGGAAGCAAAAACAAAAACAAAAACGCATACTATGATCTGAACGGCTGTAGATTGGAATTGGGGAATGTGCAGGGGGACAGGGTTCCCGTGCAGAAATCGTTGAATGTCAGCATGCAGGTGCAGCAGATGGTACAGAAGGGAAAGGGTATGTTGGCCTTTAGCTAGAGATTTCGTGTCCTGGAGCCGGCTTATGTTGTTGCAGTTGGATATTAGCGAGACAACTTCCAGAATATTGTTTGAAGGTGTTTTTTCACCGTTTCTGAAGAAAGATACTCTCGCTTTCGAAGGAATGTCATGAAATTTTGCAAGGCTGATTCTGAGGCTTATGAGGCAGATGCATACACAGAGATTGACGAGGTTAGTGGTTTTATTCACTGGAGTTCAGTGGAATGTGGAATGTGTAGGAAATATCGTGAAGTCTAATGCATTTCCACAGGACTAGTCAGGGGAGATGCAGGGTGACGTTCCCAGTGATGTGCGTGTCCAGAACAGAGGTCATATTTTGAGGATTCAGACAGAACCATTTCGGACGAAGTTGAGCAAATTTTTTGTCATCCAGAAAGTTATGTGTATGTGTAATTC
>NW_025203476.1:4427-8574 GCF_004010195.1 Chiloscyllium plagiosum
ATCCGAAATATTGAGTCAAGAGGTGGAGGATTACCGTTACCCTTTGATATCAACATTCTGAGGATTTCTATAGAATAAATCTGACTGGATTCGCCATATAAATGGCTATGCAAAAGTGAGAATTGCAGATGCTGGAAACTAGAGTTTACATCAGTGTGGTGCTGGAAAAGCACAACAGGTCAGGCAGCATCCGAGGCGCAGGAACATCAATGTTTCAGGCAAAAGGCCTCCATCAGGAATTGAGGCAGGGAGCCTCCATGGTGGAGGGATAAGTGGGGTGTGTGGGGCTAGGGAGAAGGTAGCAAAGTGTACAACACGTAAATAGGCATGGGGACGGAGGTAATAGGTCAGAGAGGAAGGTGGGGGAAGTAGCAAAGAGAACAGTAGTTGAATGTGGCATGGGGAAGTGGTGATTGGTCAGACGGGAGGGTAGAGCGGTAGGTGGAGAAGGAGATTGGCAGGTAGGATAGGTCATGAGGACATTGCCGAGCTGGAAGGTTAAAACTGATGTAAGGTGGCGGAAGGGGAATTGAGGAAATTGGTGAAGTCCACATTGATGCCCTCGCGTTGAAGTGGTCCGAGGAATAAGATGAGGCGTTCTTTCTCCAGGCGTCGGTTGGTGAGGTAGCGGTGGTGGATGAGGCCCAGGACCTGCATGTCCTCAGCAGAGTGGGAGGGGGAGTTGAAATGTTGGGCCACGGGGCATTGGGGTAATGTGGTGTTGGTGTCCCAGTGATGTTCCCTGAAGCACTCTGCCAGATGGTATCCAGTCTCCCCAATGTGGTGGAGACTCTATCGGAAGCGACAGTCACAATAATTGACATTGGTGGATGTGCAGTTGAAACTTTCATGGACGTGGAAGGCTCCTTTGGGGCCTTGGATGTATTTGAGGGAGGAGGTGTAGGCGCAGGTTTTGCAATTCCTGCGGTGGCAGGGGAGGTTGCCAGGACAGGAGGGTGGGTTGTTGAGAGGGCGTGAACATGACCAGGTAGTCATTGAGGGAACGATATTTGTGGAAAGCATAAAGAGGTGGGCAGGAAATATATCTCTTGTGGTGGGGTATGTTCGGAGGTGGCAGGTATGTCGTTGGATGACGTGGTTAATGCGAAGGTTGGCAGGATGGAAATTGAGGAACGCGGAGTTCTGTACTTGTTACAGTTGGAGGACTGGGGTTTGAGGACCGACGTGCGGAATGTGGATGAGATGCGTTGGAGGGCATCTTCAACCACGTGGCACGGGAAATTGCGATCTCTAAAGAAGGAGGCCACCTGCTGTGTTCTGTGGTGGAACGGGTCCCTCTACACCTCCATTCGCCACGACCAGCGCCTTCAAGCACTCCGTTTCTTCCTCTCCAGACATCCCCAACAGTACGCTTCCTCTGACACTCTCATTCGTTTGGCTGAACTGGTCTTCACTCTTATCAGTTTCTCATTCGAATCCTCTCACTTCGTCCAAACCAAAGGGGTAGCCATGGGCACTAGTATGGGCCCCAAATATGCCAGTGTCTTTGTCGGTTATGTAGGACAGTCCATCTTTCGTAGTTACACCAGCACCACTCCCCACCTCTTCCGCCGCTAAATTGATGACTGCATCGGCGTCACCTCACGCTCCTGCGAGGAGTTTGAACAGTTCATCAACTTTACCAATGCATTCAACCCCGACCTTCAATACACCTGGTCCATCTCTGACATCTCCATCTCCTTCCTGGACCTCGCCATCTTCATTAATGACGACTGAATTGACTCTGACATTTTTTTACAAACAAACTGACTAGAAAAGCTACCTGGATAACATCTCTTCCCACCGTACCTCCTGCAAAAATACCATCCCTAATTCCAAATTCCTCCGCCTCCGCTCTATCTGCTTCCAGGAGGACCAGTTCCACCACAGAACACAGCAGGTGGCCTCCTTCTTTAGAGATCACAAATTCCATTTCCACGTGGTTGAAAATGCCCATCCAACGCATCTTATCCACATCTCGCACGTCTGCAGTCAAACCCCACCCCTCTAACCGTAACAAGAACCGAACCCACCTGGTCCTCACTTTCCACCCGAACAAACGTTGCATTAACCGTAACATGCGCCCAACGTTTCCGGCACCTCCAAACAGACCCCACCATCGGAGGAATATTTCCCTCCCCTCCCCTTTCCGCAAAAACCTTTCCCTCCGTGACTACCTGGTCGGGTCCACGCTGCCCGAACAACCCACGCACCCGTCCTGTCACCCTCCCCTGCCACCGCAGGAATAGCAATACCTGCGCCCACACCTCCTCCCTCACCTCCATCCAAGGCCTCAAAAGAGCCTTCCACATTCATCCATGTTTCAGCAGCACATCCACCAATGTCATTTATTGTGTCCGTTGCTCCCGATGGGGTCTCATCTACATTGGGGAGATTGGACACCTCCTCGCAGAGCTCTTCCGGGAACATTTTCAGGACATCCTCACCAATCAACCCGATTGTCCTGTTGCAAAACATGT
Organism: Chiloscyllium plagiosum; assembly: GCF_004010195.1. Classification (NCBI taxonomy): domain Eukaryota; kingdom Metazoa; phylum Chordata; class Chondrichthyes; order Orectolobiformes; family Hemiscylliidae; genus Chiloscyllium; species Chiloscyllium plagiosum. Next base: position 6,908 of record NW_025203476.1, read on the forward strand.
CACCCTCCCCTCCCACTCTGCGAGAACATGCCGGTCTTGGGACTCCTCTACCGCTACCCCCTCACTACCCGACGCTTGGATGAAGAACGCCTCATTTTCAGCCTTGGAACACTTCAACCCCAGTGCATCAGTGTGCACTTCGCCAGTTTCTTCATTTCGCCTCCCCCCAACTTACCTCAGTTCCAACGTTCTGGCTTAGCACTGTCCATCTGAACTGTCCTACCTGCCAATCTCCCTTTCCACCTACCACTCCACCCTTACCTCTGACATATCACCTCTATCCACACCCCCTATTGAACTATTGTACTCTTTGCTCCATTATTGCCAAACCCTCCCCGTTTATTTCTCCACCCTGGTGGCGTCTGCCGCTATGCCTGATGAAGGTTTTTTGCCCAAAACCTCGATTTTCCTTCGTCTCGGATGATGCCTGACCTGGTGTGCTTTTCCAACACCACTCTGATGAAAACTCTGGTTTCGAACACCTGCCATACTCACCTTTGCCAAAATTCATCTCGTCTCCAATCTGACAAATGCACTCTAATGTCTATTTACTACCATTTATTCAATCTCTAATTCGTGTTGCCAAGCACTGATCAACCTCAGTTATTACGAAGTTGCTGCCAACTTATCACGTACATTCTGAATGTCAAAGTACACAATGTCTTCAAAACAACTCGAATCCAGCGCCTGCATCTCGTCCTCAAAGAACTCGATTAAATTTGTCAATTATGACATGCCTTTGAAAAAGCCATGTTGACTGTCGAACATGAACTTGCTTTTCTCTCAGTCTATTTTTATGTTTTTCTGTGTTGTGGCCTCCACCAGTTTTCCCTCCAATGCTGTCAAGCTGACAGGTTTGTAATTTTTGAGATTATCCTTTCTCAAACTTGTATTGTAGTTTCACATTTTCTATCCTCCAACTACCAAGATGAATCCTGTCTTCTGAGAGGTGTGGATTTTATTTTGTCAATAGCTTCATAATTTGCGCTATAACTAACTCAGCAATCTAGCATCCCGTGCAGTTCAGGTGACTGGAAGGTGCTCTGGAAGAAGCCAGACCCCTCAGAACATTTGAAGAAGTTCGAACAGACCATACCTTTGATAATTGTTGTAAGAAGGTGCACAGTGGACATTCCAGAAGACAACCAGCTGATCAGACCACTTAGTTTTAAACAAAACAGATTTTTTTACAACATTACTGAATGAAACACACAGAACAGAAAAAAAGAGAATACGGAATAACTTGTCCTATCCCAAAACCCAACAGACCTCTCCCAACTTAATGATGCTGTTCCTGATACTTACAACAATCCCAAAATCACCCTTTGGCACAAGAGGCAATATCAAACAAGTTCTTACAGGATAGGAGTCAGAGGGAGAGTACCAGCCTGAGCCTGCTTCCGGATCCATGTGCCATTTCAAACTACAGCTGAAATAAAAAAAACAAAACCGGAAAACTGAGCTTCTAGAACTAGCCACTCCCCTTCCATTGGGCAAGTGTATTTTTTTAAAACTTGAAAACTTTCTTCATGACGTAGTATCGGTCAGCTATAATCAAATTAGGCCTACCCTTCAACCAACTGACTTTCAGGGTTGCTGTCATTTACGACTTCTCTGTAAAAAAGCCAAGGACGACATAACCTTGCTGAAGAAGAACTTCAGTGTTG
>NW_025203477.1:0-8575 GCF_004010195.1 Chiloscyllium plagiosum
CTCAAGGACAACAGCGGACGGGCAAGAAATACTGGGCACATCCAGTGATGCCCACATAAAAAAAAAACACTTTTTTAAAAACAGTTCCAAGTTGAGCATCTCGAAGGGACAGGTTATCTGATTTGAACACGAACAGGAAAGCAGTGTTTCTAATATTGAACATTTTAGACTTTACTGTTATTAGAAGGGTGTTCAGTATTCGATGACTTATTGTTGCTGAGTGCTGTGATAAATTGCACCTGTTTTGTTTAAATCAACAATACTGGCGTAACAGGATCAATCCTTCGAAAATAACAGACAGAAAATGACAATCATCGTAGAGAGAATGTACACCCGCCAGATGAGACTCACTGATAGCAGCTCATATTCGAAATATTAATGGAATACTGGCTGACACTGAATCCTCCCACCGTCCATATCACAGGGGTTACCATTGAATAGAACGTGAAGTCAAATCATCATACAAATACAAGGGTTACAGGAGCAGGTCAGAGACTTACAAGTCTATACTGAATAATAGACCCTATGACCTAAACGGCATGAGACATAGCAATAGATTTAGGCCATTCCGTCCATTCCTTCACTCTGATACTGTGCCATTTTGTCATTGTCTCTATGAAAAGTGGAAATATCTTCTACACACTGACTGTATCAATCTTTGCAGTAATCCATTAGTTTCAATCAGACCCCTCCACCCCCCCAACAATTCTTCTAAATTCCATCGAGTACACACACAGACGCTCACATGATCACCTCCAACATCAGCAGATATTTCTCCAGAGATAGTGTCCAAAACAGCTCACAATTGGTCAAATGCTGTCTGTCCATAGCCCATTACATTCTCAGCAGTATGTCTCTCGTCTTGCATTCTTGCTCTCTTGAAATGAATGCAAACATTGGTTTTGCTTTCCTAACTGCCAACTGAACATGCACGATAACCATAAGAGAGGACGAGTGCTTCATAATCCTTTTCTGCTTCAGATTTAATGGATCCTATTAGAACATAGTGTCTCCTCTATTCCCCATATCAAAGTGCATACTCTCACCTGTTCCCATATTGTGTTCCATCAGCCACGTGTTTTCCCACAGTCCTAAACTGTTCAAGTCTTTCTGCAGCTTCCCCAATTCCTCAATATCATCTGCAAACTTAGCAAAACTGCCCTCAAGTCCTTTGTTCAGTTTGTTCATGTATAATACATTTCCTGGTTCCCTTAGGACCGTCCACCATCTACAAGGCACAACACTCAAGGTGCTTGACTCCATTCAGGTTGAGGCAGTGGCTTAACTTGAATTACACCTGGAAAGTCTTCACTCCCTGCACCGCTGACTCTCAGTAGAAGCACACCCTACCCCCTTTTGTTGTGAGTTTACTTCATTATGGCGCACAATCCCAGCCTATTGATGTCACTACGTCTCAACACGAACTGAGTGGTGCTCACACCAACCATGTCACTGTTTATTGATGACGATAGAGGGAGGTCGGCGAGGGGATGTCTATGATGAATAACTGTGTGACTGCCAGGCTGAAACCTGTCCCGAAAGCCTCGGATGTACCTGTGCCCGCTGTCACCGCTGCAGGCATGATCAGTCTTCCTGCAGGTCAAATCAAGGAAAGCGCCGGGCCTGGATAGTGTTCCCGGCTGAGCTTTCAGATCCTGTGAGGACCAACTGGCAGAGGTATTCATATACAATTTCAGCCTTTCCCTTCCACAAGCTGAAGTCCCAACCAGCTTCAAGAAGACCAACATCAACCTTGTAAGTGAGAAAGCTCATGCTTTAATGAGTTAATGATTACCGCCCCGTGGCTCTGACCTCAGAGCGCCAGAGACCCGGGTTCAATTCCCGACTCAGGCGACTGACTGTGTGGAGTTTGCACATTCTCCCCGTGTCTGCATGGGTTTCCTGCGGGTGCTCCGGTTTCCTCCCACAATCCAAAAATGTGCGGGTCAGGTGAATTGGCCATGCTAAATTGCCCGTAGTGTTAGGTTAAAGGGGTAAATGTAGGGTTATGGGTGGGTTGCGCTTCGGCGGGTCGGTGTGGACTTGTTGGGCCGAAGGGCCTGTTTCCACACTGTAAGTAATCTAATATAATCTAATCTAATCAATCTCCCAGCCTGACTTGATCCCTTATAATATGCTGACTGATGTAACGGGTCCACAACAGATGCCATATCCCAAGCTCTGCACTAATCCCTAGGACATCTGGACAACAACGACACCTACACCAGACTCCTGCTCATTGACGACAGCTCCACCTTAAACATCATTATCCCCTCCAGACTGATCTCAAAATTCCATGACCTTAGTCGCGGCTCAATCCTCTGCAACTGGATCCCCCGGTTTTTGACTCACAGACCACAATTACTGAAGATAGGTATCTGCAACCCCGCCACAATAACACTCAACACTGGAGCTCCTAGAGGATGTGTCCTCAGCCCCCTACTGTACTCCCTGTACACACACAGCTGTGTCCTCAGCCCCCGACTGTACTCCCTGTACACACATGCCTGTGTCCTCAGCCCCCGACTGTACTCCCTGTACACCCACGGCTGTGCCCTCAGCACCCTACTGTACTCCCTGTACACACACGACTGTGTCCTCAGCCCCGACTGTACACACATGGCTGTGCCCTCAGCTCCCAACTGTACTCTCTGTACACACACGGCTGTGTTCGTCAGCCCCCTACTGCACTCCCTGTACACTGAAGGCTGTGCCCTCAGCCCCTACTGTATTCCCTGTGCACCGACGTATGTGTCCTCACCCTCGACTGTCCTCCCTGTACAAACACGGCTGTGTCATCAGCCCCCTACTGTACTCCTGTAAACACACGGCTGTGTCATCAGCCCGCTACTGTACTCCCTGTACAAACACAGCTGTGTCATCAGCCCGCTACTGTACTCCCTGTACACATATGGCTTTGTCATCAGCCTCCTACTGTACTCCTGTATAAATATGGTTGTGTCATCAGCCCCCTACTGTACTCCCTGTACACATACGGTTTTGTCATCAGCCCCCTACTGTACTCCCTGTACACACGTAGCTGTGTTGCCAAATTCCAAACAATTTCAACTGTAATTTTGCTGATGACATCACCAAAGCAAGGAGGGATATAAAACAACGATCTGTCTGAACACAGAAAGGAGACACATGGTGGAATGGTGGAATGTTAATAACCGCCCTCTCAAATTCGGCAAAAGTAAAGAACTGATCATTGAGTTTAGAACGAAAGGAGGGGAACAAGCCATTATCTACATCAACGGTCGAGACAGTACAGAGCGTCAAGTCCCTCGGAGTGATGATAACTGGCAACCTACCCTGGACTTCTCACATAGGTGTGACAGTCAAGATGGTTCAAAACGTCCCTCCTTCCTCACTTGGCTCAGGATATTTATCATGCGCTACTTCTACAGATGCACTATTGTGAACGTACTGTCCGGGTGTGTATTGGCCTGGTACGGCAACACTCTGCCCAGGACCATCAGAAACTACAGAAAATTGTGTTCACAGCCCAGACTATGATGGAATCCAATCTCCCAACTCTATTTACACGGCTCGTTGCTGCAGAAAGGCTGCCAACATCTATCCGAGATTACTGAGGGAAGGGACAGAGGAAGTATATGGGGTCTTAACAGATATCTTTGTAACATCTTTGAACACAACTGAGGTCCCGGAGGACTGAAAAGTTTCTAATCGCCTTGTTAAGAAAGGTAGCATGAATAATCCAGTTAAAAGTAGACCAGTGAGCCTGACGTCTGGGGTAGGGAAGCTGCAAGAGAAGATACTGAGGGATAGGATCTATTCTCAATTGGATGAAAATGGTCTTATCAGTGAGAGGCACCATGGTTTAGTGCAGGGAAGGTCAGGTCTTACCAACTTAATAGAATTATTTGAGGAAGTGACAAAGCTGATTGATGATGGAGGGGCTGTAGATGTCATGTACATGGACTTCAGGAAGACGTTTGATAAGATTTCCCATGGTCGGGTTATGAAGAAAGTGAAGTCACATGGTGTCCAGGGTGTGCTAGCTATATGGATAAAGAACTGGCTTGGCAACAGGGGATAGAGCATAGTAGGGGAAGGGAGTTTCTGAAAATGGAGAACTGTGACCAGTGGTGCTCATTTAAGATGTTTCCGGAAAGATAATGAATGGGCAGGGAGCATATGGATACAGACCTTTAGAAAATAGGAGACAGGTTGAGATAGATGATTTGGATCGGCGCAGGCTTGGACCACCGAATGGCCTGTTCCTGTACTGGAATGTTCTTTGTTCTAACAAAGACCCATCATATGCCTGTAAAGATCTCCCACAACCTCTTCCATCAGGCTAAAAGGTACAGACGCTTGAACACACAGAGCAACAAGTTCAGGAACAGCTTCTTCCTAGCAATTATTAGACTGATGAATGGCTCTCTAATCTCAGATAGTGCTGATTTTGTTCATATTGATCTTGCCTAGCGCACGCCCTGTGCAGCGTAACCTAATTGCCTCTCAGACCTGTTTTACAGCCATCGTTCAGTATATCCATGCTTACCATGATCTGCCTGGACATCATGGCACAGCACAAAATAAATCCTCACCTCCCTACCCCCAGCTCCCAACAGTGCTCACGCCGAGGTCTCTCCAGTCATCACTCCCAGCTCCTCCAATTCCGCCGAGCTCCCCTTGACCCTAACCCCAGCTCCCTCAGCCTTTGTCTCTCACAGTTTCTCTCACACTGTCTGTTTCCCTGTGTTTTCCTTTTCCCTGTCTTCTGTTTCTTTCCCTGAACCTATTAATTTCCTTCTCCCTGCACATGCGACTGTTTGTTTCCTTGTTTTGTTTCATTTCTCTCTTAGACTGGCTGTCCATCTGTTTCCCTCGCTGTGTTCTCTCTCTCCTTCCCTTTGTTTCTGCCTCTTTCTCCTTCGTTGTGATGGTAATAGTTTCTCTATTCGTTTGAAGCATGTGATGGCTCATTGGTTCGATGTTGGCAATACAATACACTCAACAAGGCTTTGGTATCGAGGACATAATTTAACATTATCAGTTACATTGCAATTGTTATCAAAACAGCTACAGCAACAGAACGTGGGTATCCATTTAACTGCCAATTGTTACATCTAATTATTTTGAAACCGCCCGTCTCCCAGTGCTCTGTATACTGGCAACTCAAAGCATTCTATTCAGGTGCATAATGACCTGACGTGGTAACTGCTCTGCCCATAAGAAACTACGAGGAGAAAGTGAGGTCTGCAGATGCTGGAGATCAAAGTTGAAACTTTATTGCTGGAACAGCACAGCAGGTCAGGAATTCCTGAAGAAGGGCCTGTGCCCGAAACGTCGAACACTCACTATGAAACCCCTTGATTTGCTTTTCCAAAATGCAAGACCTCACACTTATCTATATTAAACTCCATTTGCCATTTCTCAGCCCACTTACCCAGCTGATCAAGGTCCTGCTGCAGTTTCTGACAACCTTCCTCACTGTTCACAATACCACATATTTTATGTGTCATCTACAAACTTCCTGATCATGCCTTGTATGTTCTGATCCAAATCATTGATATAGATAACAAACAGTAATGGGCCCAGTACCAACCCCTCAGGCACTCCACTAGTCACAGGCCTCCAGTCTGGCCAGCATCCTTTCACTACTACCCTCTGCTTCCTACCATCAAGCCAATTGTGTGTCCAATTTGCCAGCTCCTGCTGGATTCTATGCCATCCAACCTTCCAGAGCAGCCTACCATGTGGGATCTTATCAAAGGCCTTATTAAAATCCACATAGACTTCATCTACTGTCCTGCTCTGATCAACCTTCCTGGTCACTTCATCAAAGAACTCTTAACAAATTTATGAAGCATGATCTCTCACTCACAAAGCTATGCTGACTACTCCTAATCAAACCCTGTTGTTCCAAATGCCCGTATAGTTTATATCTCAATCTCCTCAAGTAGTTTACCTACCACGGATGTTAAGGTTACTGGTCTACAGCTCCTAGGTTTGTTTTTGTAACCCTTCTTGAATAAAGGCACAACATTCACTACCCTTTGGTGTTCTGGGGCATGACACATGGCTACCAATGATGCAAAAATATCAAATAACAGAAGTGGGTACTGCAGATGCTGGAGATTAGAGTCAAGATTAGAGTGGTGCTGGAAAAGCACAGAGGTCAGGCAGCATCTGAGGAACAGGAAAACTTGAGTTTTGGGCAAAAGCCTTTCATCCGGACTGGAACAGATAGGTGAGACAGAGGTTTGACAGGTGGGACAGGCGGGTGTCCTGGAGATGTTCTCTGTTAAGGATTTGCACCAATCAACCCCACCGCCCCGTGGCTGAACATTTCAACTCCCCCGAGGACATGCAGGTCCTAGGCCTTCTCCACCGCCACTTCCTCGCCACCCAACGCCTAAGGGCCTATCCCGAAACGTCGAATCTCCTGTTCCCTGGATGCTGCCTGACCTGCTGTGCTGTTCCAGCAATAAAGTTTCAACCATAAGAAACTACAGACGGTTGTGTGCAATGCCCAGCCCATCACGGAAGACAACCTTCCGTCCATTTATACTTGTAATTGTCGCAGAAAGGCTGGCAACATCAAAGATCTCTCTCCCAAAACAGTAGTGATCTCCTACAACCTCTTCCAACAGGGAGGAGACACAGATGCTTGAAAACATGGACCATCATGCTCAGGAACACTTCCTTCCCTACTATTATTAGACTAACAAATTAACATCTCTCACTTTTCAAATAATATTAATCTTGCTCATGTCGATCTTACTTTGAACACCTATGAAGCTGTAAACTTGTTTGCCTCACTCTGCCCATAGACCCTGTGATCTCTGTTTTCTTGTTTAGGGTCACGTGCCTGCACTACCCTCAAAACAAACCTTTCCATTGTACATTTGACTAAAGTAAATGAAACCAAGTCAGATCAAACACGTTACTGCAGTGACCCAAGGTCTTCTCAAGGGCAACTGGAAAAATGAACTAATGCTGTCCCAGTCAGAGATCCCCATATCCCGTTAATGAAGATAGAAGATGACCACACTCATGGAGGACAGACAGAGGGAATCAAATCGCTTTAAACATGATCTTAGATATATGCAGATTTCTCTCACTATTTAGAAATAGAGTTTCCTACGAAACTGTTCGCAATCTGATATGGTGTAAAGTGCAGTAGCACTAATTTATTTCGGCTTTCTTCGTAAAAATGAAAATCCTGTTCGGATTTCTTTTGGTTAGCGAAACAAGGTCCTAATGCAAGTCATTCGGAAAGGGCAGTGGCGAAAAGCGAACTTTTGAAAAGCGGGGGATACCTATATTTACAAGGGCATGATATTCAGGAAGATGGGAAAGGCGAAAAATAAATGAGGTGAAACTCACATTTTATTTCCAGCCCAGCTGATCATCATTCTCTTTGTTTGCTCTTTTTCTTCTATGTCCCTCTTTCTCTATTGATTCCTCCTCCCTTTCAAAGCAGACTTCCTTGTCAACGGTATTAATCACACTCCTTTCCAGCTGCTTTCAGTTCAGGAACGGTTGCCAGCACTTTCTGTTCGTTTCTTTGCATTTCTTTCTATAATTTCATATTTTCAGCATCTTCCCTTATTTGATTTCACCTTCTTCTTTTTTTAATTCGTGGAATGTTGCCATCTCTGCCAAGGGCAGTATTTGGTGACCATCACTCGTTGCCCTGACTCTGAGGCCATTCCACAATCCAATATAAAGTTAAGCACATTGTCATGGGTCTAAAGTCACACTGAACCAAGACCGGGTAATAACATTAGATTTCTTTACCGAAGGTGAACAGTGAAAGAAGAAGGTTTTCAGACAAAATGTTGCTTTTATGTTTGTTTTTCGGGAAATTCACTTTTATTCCAATTCTTATAATTTTTATTTATGTTCTGTCATCAGCTGTTGTAGGACCTGAAACAAATCACTTGAAACAATATCTTTCGTTGAATTAGCTTTGCTTCTGAATTACATCCAGTGACATTCCTACATTCATACATTGTCCTAATCATGAATTAACTTCCGAGACAATAACAATTTTGTAATTGAAATATTTGTCATTGGAAAAATGGTCAGAAGAGAGTTTGAAACATTAAGTCTGAATTTTACCAACGTGCAGCCAATGGTTTGTTCAGCAACAGCACTGACACAAACAAGAAGATTGGGGATATTAGGAGCTGGGAGTGGACAGGTTTGGTGACAGAGTGAACGCGAGACATAAATCAATTCAGGGCAAAAAGGGATCTCGAGGTTGAGCACAGTTTGTTCGCAGATGTTTGTGAGGGAGTGGTCTGCCATTCATGGGCAATGAATGGAGACTGCAATTGAAACTGAAGACAATAGTTTCTTTCTCTGACAAATAGAGATAACAGAAATTGCAACGAAGTTTAAACTTGTTTATGGGATTAATGAATGGACAGAGGTAGAGAACACCAACAATAGCGAGAATAGATGAATAGCACACCCTTCACCCGCCCAGAATAATCATCAACCCTGATAACAGCTGATAGCCGATATGGTAGAAATTCCCAATAGGGGGAAATCTTGAAACGACTCAAGGAAAACCTCTCCATTGTTGAAATGT
>NW_025203478.1:0-8576 GCF_004010195.1 Chiloscyllium plagiosum
ACATGTTAGCCATGCATGCCTTTTGAATACCATTCCCCTGCACGCAGATGGATTTTCCTGGACATGTTCATTTCCAGTCCAAGTATGTCAGATTCTGTTTTATCACATAAACATTTTCCTTCTGTAAATTCAGAATCTTTATCTCTTATTCACTCTTGACATTATCCTTAATTACCATAATCTTAATGAATTATTGTTGCCATATTCAAGTTCCTTCCCACTTCTCTAACAACAATTTTCCTGGCTTCATATTCCCAAAATTAACCCAGCTCAGTCCCTCTGTTGTAGGACTGTGTGTGTCATCGGTTTAGAAGCCCTCTTGGTCACATTTCATGAATTCTACCAACTCGAAGCCTTTTGCAATCTATTGTTCCCGGTTAATATTGGAGAAATTGGAATCCATTCTTGACAATTTCTGTGATTTGCTGACAAATTTGCATTTTTACCTTTCTCAGAAAGTTTACACATCTACATTGTGCTCCAACAATGTGATTGTCGACATTTTCTTCTTAATTATGCCCACATGACCTCATCTGAGAGAATGTCTAAGATATCCCACCTTCTTGCATTTCATGAATATTGCAAACCACATCCTTTTCTATATAACTTGCAGGTGCACTGCTTTCCATCAAGTTCCACAACCCAGTGCGCAAGCAGTTAAGGTATACACTTTTGCAGATGCAGCCATCCAGTTTGGCATTAAGAGCATTCAGACAAGAGAAAACTCCACAGAGAAGCGAGGTATAAACACAAACTAAACTTTACAAGTTTTATCAATTCTTAAAATACACAGTCCAAAATAAACAAAATCAAATAAGAATGTATTTTAGATAACATAATGGAAAAACACTTGACCGAACTCAACCAAAGCAATTGGAGTTATCCACTGGTGTTTCTTGCTAAGCTGAATGCACCAACTAGAATCTTCATAGACAACAGAAAAGTAAGTGTAGAAACGAAAGTAGACTCATACCCAATTCATCTGTGAGACAATTGTACCCACAGCGTCACCAGTGTCCTATTTCTTTCTAAAATGTATCTACCATTAACATCAAATTCTAAAGAGACAATCACCTTTATTACAACAAATGAATTATATTAATGTCAACACATACCATTTGGGTTTAAAACATCGCATCTACATTCCCAAATACTTATGGGCCATCCATAGCTGAAGTATCCATCTGTACAGCAATTTACTAACACACTGTCTTTAAAATATAGTAATTCATGGGAAGAACATGTAAACTAATCATCAGGTACATCGAAGTAATTGTAATTTGCTGGATTATTTTTAAAATGGCTAAGATTACTTCACATAAACCTTACCATAGGAGAAGAGTTCCAAATGTGAGGTCTCCAGTTGGAACACTGATTCCTAAAATTTCCCATTCCTAAAAGTAAATGGGAAATAAGAACCTGAGAAATATAACCGTGCTATTAATGTGATGAATAGTTTCACGAACAATACTGCTGATGTGTTGAACAACCTCAGTGAAAATAGCCGTCGTTTTCAATTTTTTTTTTAGTTATTCTTTTCACATGGTTACCTACAAGTGGATGAATGGGGCTATTTCTCTTCCTTTGTCTTTTGCCCTTCTGGTTTCAAACGTCGTAGGGAAATTAATTGAAAATATGAATTATAGGCAGGAAGTACAGCAGTGATCAGTTGGCTTGGTGGTTTCTTTGGTGAAAAATGACAAACATACACGTTTCAGAACCGTTCTTACTTCGGGTCATCATCATTAATGTTTACTGTCATGATTTCGCGGTTTCTTTCGCCACGGGTGCTGTCAACCTATTTGAATATTTTCGGTCCAATGTGTAACCAAGTGAGGAATTGTTTGAATGCTTTCGCTGCAGAGAAACATTCGAGCCATATCAGACTTGCTGAATAATGGAACAGCCTGGTTTTTCCAGGCAGAAGCTTTAATTGTCTCTGAGGCTCCTGTGCAGCTTCGTGCCAGATTCAGCGTTGTTAATCCAAAGAATCAAGGGACCAAGGCCTCAAAACACCTGTGAAGTGAAGATGGTGCTGAATGTTGTGAGCAGAGGGCTGGATGCTTCACTGTCTTCACGTATTTTTTTAGAAACGTATCCGAATTGTAAAAGAACGATTTGAAAGAATGGTTGTAACTTTAAAAGCAAACAACGCCGCGGTAGGCAATGCAAAGAACTGTTTCAACACGCAGTGATTCAACAAGAAAAAGGGACAAAGAACAAAACATCACAGGATGCATGCCATTCCACCTTCCAATCCTGAGCCAATACATGTTGCCGTTCCATATTAAAACTGCCTTCACTTACATGATCCATATTCCTCTATTCCTGCCTATTCATGTCTTCACCCAGATGTTTCTTGAATTCTGCTATTGTGTCTGCTGCCCTCACCTCCTTTGGCAACGCAATGCAGGCACTCATCAACTTTAGTGTGAAAAACCTGCCTCACACATCTCTTTTGAACTCTCCCCTCTCCTCCACAACCCCACCTCCCACCCTTGAACCTGTGTCTCATCGTAACTGACCTCTCCACTCTGGAAAAATGTCTCATACTTTCCACTCCATCCAAGCCATTCACAATCTTATAAACTTCTGCTAAAAATCACACAACGCTAGGTTATATTCCTATAACCTGGATTATGACCTGGTGTTGTGTGATTTTTAGCTTTGTCCACTCCTGTCCAACACAGGCTTCACTACGTTATAACCTTCTATGAGATCCAACCGCTCCCCCGCCCCAAACACCCCCACCAAACTCTTGCATTCCAGTTAAAGCAAACTCAGTCTACCCAATCTTTCTTCATAGCTAAAATCCTTTTCATACCAAGCAATATCGTGGTGAACATATTCTGGATCCATCCCAAAGCATCTACTCCTTCTGGAAGTATGTTGACCAAAACTGTACAAAGTGTGCCAAATGTGGCCGAACTAAATTTCTATAAAACTGCAGCACAACCTGCCGATCCTGATATTCTATGCCCACTCCACTGCACTCCACATGCATTAGACATTTTTTTACTACCTTATCTACCTGCGCTGCCACCTTCAGTGATCTGTGGACCTGCATATACAGTACCCTCTGCATATCAATATAAATTAAAGCTGAAATTACAGATTTGGAGTCGAGGGCAAGTTCTGATACCAGTTTTGTTGGCCCTAAGATTGGTCTGTGGACTAACGAGTAAAGGTTATCAATGAATGAGTCCTTTTGCCAGCCAACAACTGTGTGACTGTTCTTTGGGTGGCCGGAGGGGATCTGGAAATGAGATACACAAGCGCTGGGGAAGACTGGGAGGAAAAGTGTGCAGATCCCCTCCCAGCCCAAAACCTGTCTGCTCTCGGCAGTCAAAACTCTCCTTTCAACTTGAAGTAAACTGGTTACGTTTCCTGCAGAAATTGCTGCAAACTGTGGCTTCTAAATTGAAAGAAAAGACACATTTTTTTCAAGTTCAACAGCCTGTCTGTGCGTAAACCAGTGAAAGCATCAGAGAAAGACCTTTGCAAAACACGGGATGTGGCCTGCCAAAGGAAGGTCATCTCAAAATTGGAACCCATATACAAAGACCAGTGAACTCATTTTCCTGTTTCTCTCTATGTCTAACAGTAAATTCTTTTCCATATTTAATAGACTACAGTTTAAGTTAATAGTCTTATATATTAATTGCCAATATCTATTTTACTGGAGTAATAATCCAATTAATTTCAATGAGTCATAATCCTTGTTCAGTACAGAAACCTGGCTCGTGATTTCTATGGTCTTACTTTGAAAGTTAGAGAAATCTGAGTACTGTACTTACTTTGAAAAAAACCTTTGGGATTTAGTACCACTCCGGAATAGTGGAGTATCATTTATGATGCACTGCCTCATTACGTCGCAACACCTGTTACCGAGACTAGAAGGAGTGCTGATGCCACTCTTCAGCCAGAGAGTGGTGGTCCTATGAATTTCATTGGAATGGAGCTCAGTGGAGGCTGGGGCATTAAACGTCTTCAAGGCAGAGATTCTCCTTTCAACTTGAAGTAAACTGGTTACGTTTCCTGCAGAAATTGCTGCAAACTGTGGCTTCTAAATTGAAAGAAAATACATTTTTTTCAAGTTCAACAGCCTGTCTGTGCGTAAACCAGTGAAAGCATCAGAGAAAGACCTTTGCAAAACACGGGATGTGGCCTGCCAAAGGAAGGTCATCTCAAAATTGGAACCCATATACAAAGACCAGTGAACTCATTTTCCTGTTTCTCTCTATGTCTAACAGTAAATTCTTTTCCATATTTAATAGACTACAGTTTAAGTTAATAGTCTTATATATTAATTGCCAATATCTATTTTACTGGAGTAATAATCCAATTAATTTCAATGAGTCATAATCCTTGTTCAGTACAGAAACCTGGCTCGTGATTTCTATGGTCTTACTTTGAAAGTTAGAGAAATCTGAGTACTGTACTTACTTTGAAAAAAACCTTTGGGATTTAGTACCACTCCGGAATAGTGGAGTATCATTTATGATGCACTGCCTCATTACGTCGCAACACCTGTTACCGAGACTAGAAGGAGTGCTGATGCCACTCTTCAGCCAGAGAGTGGTGGTCCTATGAATTTCATTGGAATGGAGCTCAGTGGAGGCTGGGGCATTAAACGTCTTCAAGGCAGAGATTGATAAATTCTTAATCTCGCAAGGAATTAAGTGATACGTTGAGAGTGCAGTTAAGTGGCATTGAAATGCCCATCAGCCATGATTGAATGACAGAGTGGATACGATGGGCTGAATGGACTTGCTTCCGCTCCTATGTCTTATGGTCTTATGGTTATTGCTGTGAGCAGAACTCGACAGGTCTGGACCTCAGTAATGCAATTTATACTTCTCCCAATTGTAACCTTGTGTTTAGAGTATAACCAATCAGCTTGACCGAACCTTAAAGTAGAAGACCAGTCAGTTTCACAGCACTTTCGAAGAAGTTGATTTTTTTGTATATCTCAGTGCTGACGTATTTTGGGCTGGAAATGTTTCATTCTAAAGCACATTTGCAGTTCACTGCCAAAGGTTACGATTGCATTGCAAATCTCCCAGTGCTTCAGAGAGGCAGTGGTAATGTCATTCAACAGTTAATTCAATAACTTTACTTAACTCTGATAACCTGAGGACCGCATCCAGAGCTATTGCTGAAAAAATTATTGAACTGATTATTCCAACCTTTTCAGAAATTCATTCTTGCAAATACTATGCTGTGGTATTCGCTTTTCTGCATCAGTGAATTAAAGACCCAGGTCACTCCGTTTTAGAAAGGGATTCAAATTGCACCACGGCAGCTGGTGAAATTTGAATCGTATTAAGGAACTCGGAAATGCAAATGTGAGTCTCAGCGATGTGGAACATGAAACCGTCTAATTCACAAATTCGTTTTGTGACATCATAAGAAGAGGTGGACGGGAGAGGGCCCATTCTGGTGAGAGCTGCTTTTAGTTTTGAGATTCATGCTGCCTTCAGCTAGATTTACTCACTTTCTTGCGGCAGTAATTGCTGCATGTGTAAGCTTTCCTTTTTTTGATATTTTAAAATCAAAAACAAAGAAGGGAGGGAGGAGAGAAAGTTTTGGGAGAGCGAGCAGGACTTATATAATTAATGGTGTGGGGCCTGCGGAGTTCTGAACAAAGAGACCAAGTGGTACAGGTACGAAGTTCCTTGAAAGTGGATTCACATGTGGGCAGGGTGGTGAAGAAGGTGTTTGGCGAGATTCATTGGTCAAACCATCGGGTATAGGAATTGGGACGTCATATTGCGGCAGTACAGGACATTAATGAGGCCCCTTTTGGAATAGTGTTGAATTCTCGTCTTGATGCTATAGGGAAGATATTAAACTTGAGAGGGTTGAGAAAAGATTTACAAGAACGTTGCCGGAATTAGAGGGTTTCAATTATAAGTAGAGGCTGAATTGGCTGGGGCTTTTTCCATGGAGCATCAAAGGCTGAGGGTCCTGGATAGGTTAAATCACGAAGGCCTTTCTCCTAGGTTACTGGAGTCCAAAGTTGGAGGGTACAGGTTTAATTTGCGAAGGGGAAGATTTAAAATGCACCTGGGGACAACTTTTTCATGCAGAAGGCAGTGCCTGTATGGAAGTAGCTGCCAGAGGAAGTAGTAGTGGTGGGTACAATTACAGCATTTGCAATGCATTTCGCTGGGTACATGACGAGGAAAGGTTTCATGGGATATGGGTCAAATTCTGGCCAATGGGTCTTGGTCAGATTGTGATTTCTTGGTGAGCACACACGTTGAAATAAAGGTGCATTTGCAAATCTATGATTGTATGATACATAACTCAAGACCCACAGTGCTGAGATTGATGATTAACCACCCTCTGAATTTCCATAAGAAGCTGTACAGTTCAAGGGCAGCTGGACTGATGATGCCTGAGACATTTTCTCCAAAGTGCGATTCAATGTGTCATTATGTCAGGCTGTTGTAGACACGTCTATCAAACAGCTTTTGGGAAAGGACTCTGAACTGGGCGACAGGTCTGTGCTTTTTAAGCTGTGGCTTGCTGGCCAATCCTATTTCTATTCCATTATGTGCTGACTCACTTGGAGGATGCATTTGGGGCCCTGGACAGTCAGGACAGAGAGAGTGAAAGAGCAGTTGATACACTTTCTGGGATGCATGGGAAGATTCCTTTTGGTTCGTGACAGAGGAGACAAGATAATATATCATCAGCGGGGCAACACTTCAGTGTCAGCGTAACAGCGAGAAAGGAGGCAACAAAACGATAATTTGAGGTCCAGTATCAGGGTCCAGCACTTTAAACAAAACACACCAGCAAGAGAGGAGACAGAGTTTGACAGCTGCCACTTCGGGCAACTGCTGCTTGTGAAAAATGCGAACAGTGACATCATAGATGTCATGGTTTGTGATTTCAAACGTGTATTGCTTTGGAACAAGGGCTTATGCCTGAAACGTCGATGCTCCTGCTCCTTGGATGCTGCCTGACCTGCTGCGCTTTTCCAGCAACACATTTTTCAACTCTGATCTCCAGCATCTGCAGTCCTCACTTTCTCCTCCAACAAGGTATTAACACTCAAACTACAGGAATCGGTGAAAGTTAAGTCTTTTGTTATTTAGTAAGATGAGTATGAGAAAGTATGGCAAAGGAAGTCTATCAACGTTAGTGTAAGGGAAGTATGTTTAATTAGTATTAGAGTTATTCTTGTGTAAAGTGCTACAGTACAGAAAGACAGGAGTACAATGAATGGTATACAGAATCACCGCTGTGTAGCGCTATCTGAGAGCACAAAAGACAGAACTAAAAATAAAAGCAGAACATTTTTAAAAAGCTATAAAACAATCTAAAAGATATAATATAAAGACAGAAAAGAAAGAAATAACGTTCAGCTTTAGAGTCCTTCATGCAAAGTACTTAGCCACGGGCCTGTATCCGGGCTTTGCCACACCCACACTGAGACCAACATTAACACAAAGAAATCAACCACCTATTAGTCCCATCCCTGTGCTGCCGCTGCTGGGAAAAGAGTCGTCATTCTTCAGAGCCATCTCGCTTCCATAGTACAGTCTATTGGAAAGTGTGGCCTTTAAGACGTAGCAGGTCAGAGACCCTACTGAGATCCCAGACAACAATATGCGTAAAGGAGTGCTTTCAGCACAGAAAAGTGAACTGCGGGTTTCAGAGCTTGAACGTGGTCAGTAGATATTATGGAACGTTAAAGAGGCTAAGAGTTACGTAGGTAGCCCATTCACAGTGGCGGTCACACAGCAGCTTAAGAGCCTATTTTGGAAACTGATTAGGGCTCCGGTTCTTCCTTTGCAGCACGTTCTTCTGAGCAAGAATGAGCAGCTGTAGTCCTGATCCGTGTACGTATCAGTGTATTAGGTAGAATATGGCCCTGAATTCAGAATTCAGAGTCTGAGGTGCAAAGTTAGAAAGCAGAACCTCCAGTTTAGTAATTCCTGGATTACTCCCAGCCACATATACGAGTAAATAAATATAAGGATAAGCAGGTGAATGTTTGATTGTGAAGACGGATGTGGGAGGGAAGGTTTTAAATTTCTGGAGAACGAGGATTGGCTCCTGGCGAGATGAAAAAAACGTGTTCTTTGTAATCCGTTTTGTTAGTGTGTTTGAGAAAGCTTTAAAGCAACTGAGTATGAGAGCTGCATTGAGGAAGAGTGTGAGAGCTGTAGAGAGTGTGAGAGGAAATTAGTAAAGATCAGAGTTCACGTCATGCTTAGATATGTAACTGGCACAAACTTATACAACAGGAAGTTAAACAGTAAAGTCAGAGAAAGGAAGAAAAAATGAACGTTTAATCACCAAGCTTCTGTGTGAAGTATTGGAAATAAGATTGCAACTTTATAGGTACAGCTATAATTTGTAATTTAGATGTTATAGGTATAGCAGAGACCCAGCTCAAGGAATAAGAAGATTGATTGTAAAATATTGTTGGGTTCAAGGCAGTCAAAAAGATAGAAAAAGGAAGAAAGGAGGAAAGGACGAAATTTCGGTTCAGGAGTGCACTGCAGTTTTGGAGGATGAGGCTTTCTCAGAGGGTCCAAGCATAAAATAAACTCGGT
>NW_025203479.1:0-8577 GCF_004010195.1 Chiloscyllium plagiosum
CAAGTCAGACAAAGAGAGAGTGTTTGAGGTGCTTAAGGGAGAGGATGAGCAAACAGAGATGTGGATTGTTGCTGTGGCTGGAGAAGTACTCGGAGTACAGAGAGACTTTCAGGGCCTGGAGCATGTTATTGAGACAATGGTCTCCACAGTCTGTGAGGACTGGAGTACACCTGACAGATGGGGAGTGATATAGCTGCTGGAGTAGTTATAGAGTAGGCTTGCTAGATGGGGAGTAATATCACTGGTGCAGTTTCAAAGTAGGTGAGACGGGGTGTGATATCGCTATTGAAGCAGTTATAGAGTAGCCTTGGCAGATAGGGAGTGATAGAGCTGCTGGAGCAGTTACAGAGTGAGCCTGACAGATGGCTAGTGATATAGCAGCCAGAGCAGTTACATAGTAGACTTGACAGAAGGGGAGTGACATAGCCACTGGAGAAGATACAGAGTATGGTTGACAGATGGGGAGTGATATAACTGCAGGAGCAGTTACACAGTAGGCCTGATAGATGGGGAGTGATATAGCTGCTGGAGCAGGTGACAGATTGAAGGAGGGCTCTGGAGACTGGTGTAGATTGCAGAGACATGGTGGACTGATGAACGTCAGAAGTTCATACCGACAGCAAGGACTGTGGTTGCATGAGAAGGTAACAGAAACAGTGGAGGTTTCAGTGTTAGAAGTGGATTCAGTGGGTGGGATAATGTCACAGAGGTAGGCGCCGCTATAGTGATTGGAGGAGCACACAAACGGAGGGATGCTATAGGATATGATATTCCGGAGATAGGGAGTGTTTCAGCGGCTAAAGGAAGTTACAAAGATAGGCGGGGTTATCGGGCTGCAGGAGGAATCGGTTTGGGAGGTTGGAGAGGCTGGAAGAGATTGGATAGATGGGGAGTATTCCATGGTCTGAGAAACTCCCAGTGATTGGTGATTGTATAGTTTACACAGATCGTGGGGATAGAGGGGACGGACAGTCATACAGAGCCAGGAAGTGCTACACAGGCATATAGGAAAGAGGGGCACTTGTAGGCCATTCTGCCCCACCAGGAGAAGGTCAGCTTTGCAGATGCTGGAGATCAGAATCAAGAATGTGTTGCTGCCTGATCTACTATGCTTTTCCAGCATCCGACGATCAGGAACATAGACGTTTTGGGCCAGAACCTTTCATCAGGAATGAGTAGTAAGTAAAGGATGGTGTACAGAGATAGGGAGGAACTGGAAGAATTTACTGCGATAGTGAGGTTTGTGGTGATGGTTTTTGCGATTGGATGAAGTCAGTAATACAGAGTAGTGTAGACACTGGATGGTTCTTCAGACTGAAGGAGGTTACAGAAAGTGAGAACTGTAGGGTCTGGGCTTGGATACAGCAACAAAGAGGATATTTCATGTACATGGATGGTTTCAGTGACCTCGTGGTTACAGAGATAGGAAGGCTGGTAGTGACGACAGGGGTAGAGTTATGGAGCAGTGTCGTGACGGGAGAAGGTCACACCGATAGAGGAGATTGAAGACATTGGGAGGGTTATTGTGTCTTCAGGACACTGTACACAGGGAGGGCTGCCAAGATGGGAGCCGGTTACACAGGCAGGAAAGGCTGTAGGGACTGGAGGAGTTTATACAGATAGAAAGGTCTGTAAGGATGGTGGATGAATTAGCGGTCGTGTGGTGGTGTAGGATGGGAGGCAGGAATGTTATAGGGATTGAAGGTTACAGTGATATCATGTACTGTAGGGGCTGGAGGAGGGTACGCAAAGGGTCGATGCTGGAGGATGTTACAGAGACAGGGTGGGTTGGAGGTATTGTGCAAGATGGCAGAAAGAGACATTATTGTAATGATGGGAGGAGGAGATTCCTGAGATTTGGCATGTCATCCAGTCTGGAGCATTTTACAGTCACCGGGAGATAGTCAGCATTGAAGTAGGTTTTAAATTGATAACTGTGACATTCCAGATGCTGTCTCAGACAGGCTCAGGACAGCAGAGCTGAAAGTAATCCTCTCACAAAGAATGAGGATTGAGCCTGGGAGCTTTATGCTCTGTGTTCACCCTTCAGCATTGTATCTACGTCATGTCTTGAGGGCCGATGTTTCAAGCTATTTAAATGCTCTCTGCTTTGTTCCCTGTGAATGATCTTACCTCAGTGCAGGATTTATTGAGGACTCCAGATCTCCCTGCCCTTTGTCTCTCTGGTTGACCAACCATCTTCAATGTGGTGATGGATGAGACACCCAGCAGTTCGTAAGTCTATTGGGTCAGGAGCTTCCTGAGTACCTACAGGAAAGAGAGAATTAGACAGAATGGGAAATTAGACTGATGCAATGAGGGTTAAACAGGGAGAACGGTACTGAGTGCCACAGAGATCTGGAAAATCCGAGACTCCATCCCTGGCCTGTGCTGCTGAGTCTCTTTGGAGTGGAGAATTCTGTTGGCTCAGGATCTGGAGTAGCTGCAAGAGTGAGAGACATGACAGAGGCAGCAATTAGACCCACAGTGAGGGATACCACATGGAGAGATACTGAGTGATATCACCAGAGTGTAGGAATGATTTCAGGATCAAGCAATGGGCATGATGAAAGGTTTTTGATTCATGGTGTAGTAAGATCATTACTCAGTGACGTATGAGCCATGAGTGGGAGAGGTGATAGCCTCGTGTTATTCTCACTAGACTGTTCAACCAGAATTTAATGCCGGTGTCAGCTATAACCATCCAACTGCTTAATATCATTTAAGGAAGGAAATTTGTTATCGACAACAGGCCTGGCCTACAGTGCAAGGAGGTTGACTCTGAACTACCCCCTGAAATGATCCAGCAAGCCACTCAGCTCAAGGGCAGCTCGGGGTGGGAAATACACGCTGGCCAGACAGAGAGGGCAACATCCAACGAGTGAATTAAAAACAACTCTGCTGGGAGCAGTGTCCTGGCCAGTCATGTCGGTAGGTATATGGACAGGGCTTTAAACTGACAGAGAGAAGGCAGGGACAGGGTTCAGGTGAAAGGAGCTTTCCAAATCCAAATAGAAAAGGTGAAGCATCAGAACAGCATGGAATGTGGCTGAAAACGAGCAGAAAGGAAAAGGAACGGATAGAGTTTAACTAAAACTGTACATCAGTGAATTAGGCTGTGACAAAAAATTCTGGGAAAAACTCAATTACAATGTTCTTTCTTTGGAATGGACAAAGTCTCTGCAATAAGTTAATAGACTTGTGACACAGAGATACATAATATTTAGTCACCAGAAAGATGTGGTTACAGGAGAAACAAACGGTGGAACATAAATATTCAATTTTACACATCCTTGAGGGGTCTCAGGGAATGCAATGGACAGTGGAAAACATTTACAGTCATAGAGATGTACAGCACAGAAACAGAGCCTTCGGTCCAACTCATCCACTCCACCCACATATCCTAACATAATCTCGTCTTATTTGCCAGCACGTGGCCCAAATCCCTCTCAATCCTTCCTTTTCGTGTACCCATCCAGATGCCTTTTAAATGCAATAATTGTACCAGCCTCCACCACTTCCTCTAGCAGTTTATTCCATACACACATCACCCTCTGCCTGTAAAAGTTGTCCCTTAGGTTCCTTTTATATCTTTCCCCTCTCATTCTGAACCTAGGCTGTCCGGTTCTGGGCTCCATTACCTCAGGGAAAAGACCTTTTCTTTTAAACCTATCCATACCTCTCTTATAAACCTCGATATAGTCTCCCCTCGGGAGCCCCAGCCCATTCAACTTCTCCCTGTAGCTCAAATCTTCCAATCCTGGAAACTTTCCTGTAAATCTTTTCTGAACGCTTTCTATCTACACAACATCCTTCCGATAGGGAGGATACAAGAATTGCATGCAATATTCCAAAAGTGGTTTATCCAATGTCCTGTACAGCCAGAACATGACCTCCCAACTCCTCTGCTCAATGCTTTGATCAGTAAACGCAAGCATACCAAACACCTCCTTCACTATCCTATCTACCTGCAACTCCACTTTCAAGGAGCTATGAACCTGCATTCCAAAGATCCTTTGTTCAGCAACACTCCCTAGAAATATACCATTAAATGTGTATGTCCTGCTGAGATTTGCTTTCCCAAAACGCAGGACTTCACGTTTATCTAAATTAAACTCCATCTGCCACACCTCAGCCCATTGGCCCATCTGATCCAGATCCCGTTGTAATCTAAGGTAACATTCTTCACTATCCATAACACCTCCAATTTTGGTGTCATCTGCAAATTTACTAGCTACACCTCCTATGTTCACATCCAAATCATTTATATAAATAACAAAAATGGTGGATCCACCACCGATCCTTGTGGCATTCCACTGGTCACAGGCCTCCAGTCTGAAAAACAACACTCCACCACCACCCTCTGTCTTCTAGCTCTGAGCCAGTTCTGCATCCAAATGGCTGGTTTTCCCTGTATTTCATGAGATTTAACCTTGCTCACCAACCTCCCATGTGGAAACTTTTCTAACACCTTATTGAAGTCCATATCGCTCACACTGACCGCTATGCCCTCGTCAATCCTTTTTGTGATTTCTTCAAAAACCTCAAACAATTTCTTGAGACATGATTTCCCATGCACAAACCAATGCCGGCTATCCGTAATTAGACACTGTTTTTCCAAATACATGCAAATCCTGTCCCTCATGATTCCCTCCTTCAACGTGCCCACCACTGATGTCAGGCGTACCGGTCTGTCGTTCCCTGGCTTTTTCTTACCATCTTGTTTAAATAGTGGCACCACGTTAGCCAACCTCCAGTTTTCTGGTACCTCACCTGTGACAATCAATGATAAAAATATTTCAGCACGGGGCACAGCAATCACTTCCCTAGCTTCCCACAGAGTTCTAGGGTACACCCGATTAGGTCCTGGCAAGGTCCTACGAAGTATTCCTGAATCAAGAGACCTTGGAGTGCAGGTTCATAGCTCTTCCAAAGTAGAGTCGCAGGTAGATAGGATAGTGAAGAAGGCATTTGATATGGATTCCTATATTGGTCAGGAGTTGGGAGGTCATGTTGCGGTTATACTGGACATTGGTTCGGCCACTGTTGGAATATTGCATGCAATTCTGGTCTCCTTCCTTTCAGAAAGATGTTGTGAAAGATTTACAAGGATGTTGCCAGGGATGGAGGATTTGATCTACAGGGGGAGGCTGAAAAGACTGGGGCTGGTTTCCCTGGAGCGTCGGAGGCTGAGCGGTGACCTTATAGGGTTTTACAAAATTATGAGGGGCATGGACAGGATAAATAGGCAAAGTGTTTTCCCAAGGGTCGGGGCGTCCAGAACTAGAGGGTATGGGTTTAGGGTGAGAGGGGAAAGATATAAAAGAGACCTAAGGGGCAACCTTTTCACACAATGGGTGGTACAGGCACTGAATGAGCTGCCAGAGGAAGTGATGGAGGCTGGTACATTTGCAAGATTTAAGAGGCATTTGGATGGTTATATGAATAGGAAGGGTTTGGAGGAATATGGGCCGGGTTCTGGCAGGTGGGACTAGGTTCGGTAGGGATATCTGGTTGGCATAGTCGGGTTGGACCGAATGGTCTTTTTCCAGGCTGTACATCTCTATGATTCTATGACCTGATAAGGTCCTGGGGATTTATCTACCTTTATGCATTTCAAGACATCCTGCACCTCCTCCTTTGTAATATGGACATTTTGCAAGTTGACACCATCTATGTCCCTACATTTTACATCTTCCATGTCCTCCTCACAGTAAACACTGATGTAAAACACTTGTTTAGTATCTCCCCATCTCCTGCAGCTCCACGTGCAGGCTGCCTTGTTGAACTTCAAGGGGCCCTATTCTCTCCCTAGTTACCATTTTGTCCTTTATGGTTTTATAAAAGGGATTCTCCTTAACAATATTTGTCCAAGCTATCTCGTGCCCCCTTTTCACCCTCCTGATTTCCCGCTTTAGTACACACCTACTGCCTTTATACTCTTCTCAGGATTCACACTCTCTCCTGAGATATGTTTACTTCTTTTTCTTCACTGAAACCTCAATTTCTCTCCATATCCAGTATTCCGTACACCTATCAGCTTTTCCTTTCACCCTAATAGGAATACTGTACACTGTCTCTGGACTGCTGTTTTCATTTTTAAAGGCTTCCCAATTACCAATGTTAAACGTTTCATTCTCTCAAAATGGCAACTCCCCAATTCCTGCATCTTGCGAAACCGCCGCTTGACAATAATAAAAAAATAAAGAACTTTCGAAAAGAAGGCATCGATGAGGTGAGCTCTGCACAGGAACATAGATCTGGAGGTTTCCAGATGCACCGAGTGCGCTTTCTACCAGAGTAGCACCAGGTCAGTATCAGGCACAAAGACAGAATGGGCAAACAGATTCACATCTGAACTCTCATCTCCCAACCTGGGAACCTGAAGCTGTGATAGCCATTCTGGAGAGTTATGCAGATATCAGGAGTATTGCTGTGGCAAATACAGGTTTCAGTAATTTTGAGGGAAGATACTAATAAAGGAGGTTACAGAGGTAAGGAGGATTGTCGGCACTTGAAGAGGTTTCCCAGTTTACGAGTGTTGGAGGGATTGGAACATGTTACCAAGATAGGGAGGGTTTAAGATTGAACGATTCCGCAGAAAACCTTTACAGGGAAAAATGCAGAATTCTTGACAGTGTGGAGGAACAGAAGAATCTTGGGGTCCATGTCCATTGATCCCTCAAAGCTGGTACTCAAGCTGATAGCCTTGTTCAGAAGGCATGTGATGTGTTGGCTTTCATTAGCAGGGGGATTGAATTTAAGATCTATGAGGTTATGCTGCAACTTTATCGAGCCCTGGTTAGACAACACTTGGTTTATTGCGTTCAATTCTGGTTGCCTCATTATCAGAAAGATGTGGAAGCTTTAGGGAGGGTGCAGAGGAGATTTATCGGGATGCTGCCGGGACTGGAGGAGAGATCTTACGAAGAATATTTAAGAGAGTTAGGGCTTTTCTCATTGGAATGAAAAAGGATGAGAGGTGATTTCATAGAGGTGAATGAGATGATTTGAGGCTTAGATAGAGAGGATAACCACATCCTTTTCCCATTGCAAAAATGGAAATGATGAGGTGGCATAAGTTGAAGGTGATTGGAGGAAGGTTTATAGGAGATGTCAGGGGTGGGTTCTTTACACATCGTGTAGCGGGTGCGTGGAATGCACTGCCAACAGTGGTAGCAGAGTCCAATACTTTAGGGACATTTAAGCAATTCATAGATAGACAAATGGATGATTGTAAACTGTAGGGTCTGTAGGATAAAAGGTAAGCACAACATTGAGGTCGAAGGGCCTGGGCTGTGCTGTACTGTTCTACGTTCTAAATAGGGAGGGTTACAATGGCACAAAAGGTTTCAGAAAGCTGGAGAGGATGGGATCTGAATGAAGAGACACAAATAGGAAGGGTTGCTAGGATTGTCGAGGGTAACAGACACAGCAATGATCTGATCTGGAGCAGACGACCCAGACTGAGAGGGGTGTGAGGACGGGAGGTAGTTTCACAGGGAGCTAGAACCATAGAGCCTCAAGAGGTTACAGAGCTATAGGGCCTGCAGGAGTTCATGGAGATGGGGAGGTTGGGAGGGATGAAGCAGTTTACAGGCACAAGGATGTTGGTAGGATGGGATGGTTGGAGACAGTTTCACAGATAAGGAAGTTTAAACCTCCTGCAGTTTAGTCAAAGTGGGAAGGTTTGTAGGGGAGGGTGGCATTTACACAGATAGAGGTGTAAGAGCTGGAGAAGGTCATGGGGATGAGTAGATGGATGGAGAGACTGGAGGAGCTTGCATTGACAGGGTGGGAGATAGCCACGGGAGGATGTTAAACAGATAGTGAGTCTTTTCGGAACTGGATCAGGAGAGTAACAGGCATTGGAGTGAGTTCTACAGATCCTGACTGCAGCAGGGACCTGAGAAGATTACAGGGTCCCCACAGATTGATCGTGTCTTTCGGACTGGAAAAAGATATGGATTGATTAAACCCAATGTATGCTGTTTTCTTTTTCCTGAACAGAGCCTCAATAACCCTCAGCAGACAGGGATCCCTAAACCTGCCAGCTTTTCCCTTCACTCGTACGGCACAGCATTTATAACAACAGGATAGCAGTGTCATGGAATGTAATACCAAACACATTTAGTTTCTGCCTTTCACCTTTTAGGATTATCACCTGCGCTTCGAAAGCTGGTGCTTTGAAATAAACCTATTGAACGATAACCTAGTGTTCTGTGATTTTTAATTCACCCAATCCTGCCTTATGGCCCCAAACCTGGCCCTGCTCCAGTTTCATCTGGGGACCTATCTGATCCTTTTCCATAACTCTATTCTAACGAAGAAAGTTGTGAACACTGGACCCGAAGTGCTCTCTGACTGACACTTCAGTCACTTTCCAGACGTCGTTTTCTGAGGGGAGGTCCAGTGCTGCTCCCGCCTGAGTACAGTTAGGCCTTGTTAGAATTACATCTTGGTTAAGGAAAATGTCTTGGACACATTTGACAAATTGCACTCCATACGGGCCTTTTCTCAGGGGAAGTTAACATCTCCAACCAATACTACATGATTATTTCTATAGGTACCTGAAAT
>NW_025203480.1:0-8578 GCF_004010195.1 Chiloscyllium plagiosum
GATTTGATGCCTTGACTGATCTCGCCCATTAAAAAGATTTTTTTTTGATGATGCACAATATCTGATGCTCTGGCTTTGTGATCAAATTGGACTGTCGCAGAAAATGGAATTCAGCAAAATTGAACATCACCTTCCAAGTCATTAGCTGTTACTTCTTTCAGCATTCTGCAATTCAAATAACCATATGTCGGGACCTAGATCACATTTGGAGCGTTTAGTTTTCCTAAATAAATCAGAGGATTGCTGCAGCATAGGCAGTATTCAATTGGGCTACTGTAACTGCATTGACCATTCAAGGCAGAATCAATGCAAAGCACTAACACCCTGCTTTCGTCAACACCCTTGCAGTGCATATTCTTCATTACAATACACGTTTTTTCGCAGATAGTACAAAAATTACTTTCCATCTTTACTCCCTGCTCCTGATTTAGAGACGGATTTTGAATTATTCCTAATGTCTTCGTCAATGAGACATACAATTCGTTTTTCTATATTCAGACTATTTTCTATTTAACGATTGCTAATTTACGGGATCCATTTATTCAGGAATCCTTCAGCTCCTTTCATCTTTTTTACCGAGCCTTATGTAAATTCTTGCTCGCTTCTTTTCGAGGCACTTCTTGTTACTTCACACTATAATTCTGCATTCTCCATTTTTCGAAAAATCATCCATTGCTGGTCTTTTTTATAAAACAAAACCCTCCTCCCCATCAACTTCACAGCATTGACAGTTTCATTCACCTTGATACGATTTTTAACTTCCATAATTATTCACGAATGGTTCAACCTTCCCTTTAAAATCGTCTCTGTGAAAAG
This sequence comes from Chiloscyllium plagiosum, assembly GCF_004010195.1. NCBI lineage: Eukaryota > Metazoa > Chordata > Chondrichthyes > Orectolobiformes > Hemiscylliidae > Chiloscyllium > Chiloscyllium plagiosum. Next base: position 817 of record NW_025203480.1, read on the forward strand.
TATCTTTTTTGAGAGTCACAAAAAGCGTCATTAAAAGCGCCATACTGCGTATTCATCCCGTTGGCATCTCACGTATTTTTTTTGTTTGCAGTCCAATCTAAAAAAAATGTGTTTTCACGGGTTTGTTCCTTTTTTAATGATGTTAAACAGCCAGGCTCTTTACGCTGTCACATTGTCATCATTCTTTCTTCGCACAGCGGTCGCTGGAACCTCTCCTCTATCAATTAGTCTTCTTAAACATATAATGATGTACATAGGCAGACACCCCCTCCCCGCTTTTGCAAATATATTCAGGGGAAAAATGTATCGATATCGGCTGTCAGATCAGAGAGACAAAAATAACACAGCAAAAGTCCTCGACATAACCTTGATTCAAGGGTGACTGAACATCAGACAACAGGAGTGTGGATTGCACAGCAACTGATGCAGCATGGATTCCTGATGGTGTACATACTCACTCTCAATGTTTAACACATTCAATAATTGGAGTAAATGGATATTTATTGGTTTCTGTGCGTGTATTTGTCTGCTTGTTTGGATTTGTTGCTGAGAAATCGGCTGACTGTGTTCATTGGGTACACATTCTTTTTAAATAAACGGTGCAGGTGATGTTTCTCTGGTCTGCGTAGTTCCACTGTGCTGCAGTGTGTGTTGGCTCGTTGAATTAATGTTCTGAGGCAGTTTCGTTTGTGGGTGTTGGGATGATTGCTTCTGTAGTTCATGATTTGGTCCATATGTGTTTGAAATTCGCCATTGGTTGTTCGTTCTCCTGTGATATCTAGGAATGGCAGTCAGTTGTTGATTTCCTCCTCTTTGTGAATTTTATGCAGGAAGGGTATTATTGGTGGTCTTAAAGGTTGCCTCTAATTTGTTTCGTTTAGTGATGGCAAAGATGTCATCCACGTAGCAGACACAAAGTTTGGGTTGGATGATTGGCAGAGCTGTTTGTTCAAGTCTCTGCATTACTGCCTCTGCTAAGAACCCTACTATCGGAGATCCCATGGGTGTTCCGTTGGTTTGTCTGTAGGTTTTGTTGTTGAAGGTGAAGTGTGTGGCAAGGCATAGGTCCACCAGCTTGATGATACTGTCCTTGTTGATGACGTCAGTGGTGTTTGAAGTATGTGTCTTTAGATTAGATTAGATTAGATTACTTAGATTAGATTAGATTAGATTACTTACAGTGTGGAAACAGGCCCTTCGGCCCAACACGTCCACACCGACCCGCCGAAGCGCAACCCACCCAGACCCATTCCCCTACATTTACCCCTGCACCTAACACTACGGGCAATTTAGCATGGCCAATTACCTGACCTGCACATTTTTGGACTGTGGGAGGAAACTGGAGCACCCGGAGGAAACCCACGCAGACACGGGGAGAATGTGCAAACTCCACACAGTCAGTCACCTGAGGCGGAAATTGAACCCGAGTCTCAGGCGCTGTGAGGCAGCAGTGTTAACCACTGTGCCACCGTGCCGTGAGTTTACTAATAATGTAGTCAGTGTTTCCTTGGTCAGATTAATGTTAATTGCTGTAAACAGGGCTGTTACATCAAATGAAAATATTATGTCGTCCTCTTCTATCTTATTGTCTTTGATGGTCTTCAGGAATTCTTGGGTGGAGTGGATGGAGTGGCATGAGTCTCCTACTAAGTATTTTAATCTTTGGTGTAACTCCTTGGCCAGTCTGTAAGTTGGTTTTCCAGGTAGTGAGACTATGAGTCTGAGGGGGTGCTCCTGGTTTGTGAATTTTGTGTAATCCGTAGACGTGTGGTGTGTTGGATCCGTCTGGTTTCATTGTTGGGAAATCGGTCTTATTTATTTCTCCAGACTTCTGACGTTTTTGGAGTAGGTCTGTAATTCGGTTGTCGCGTCTATCGCCACCTGTTGGGAAGTGTTGGTATCGGTAAGTAGTGCGTTTGGTTTTTCAATGTCGTCTCTTCGATTGAGAATTACTGTTAAGCGTCCTTTGTCTGCGGTAGGATAACAATGTTTTTTTATCTTGCTTTTAGTCTTTCTAGTGCCTTCCTTTCTTGTGTACTGAGTGTGTTTCCTTCCTTTGTCTGCTTCATATTGGGGCGACTCCCTGTCTGATGGCTTGCTTCATTTCTTCTGTGAGTTGGTTGTCTTTTAGTGTTGTTTCTAATGCTGCTAAGAAATCTTTCTTATGCCATCCTGGCAGTTGTAATTTAATCCCCTTACAGTACGGCTTTTTCAGTGTCTGTTAAGGGTCGGTCAGATAAGTTTTTTTTTGTCCATGCTTCTGTGTTGTTAGTGTTGTTACTTTGTGTAAGTTTGTCGAGTTTTGTTCTTTCTGCAGGTCTAGATCTTTGCTTTTCTGTCGCTGGCTAATCTCTATAGCTTGTTATAATGAGTCTATCCATTCTTGGTCTGTCGCATGACTGAGTAAGGATTTTTGATGCAAAATGTCCCCGCTCTATTTACGGAGAGTCTATTGTGGGCATCATTAATCTTTTGTTAAAGCATTCTGCGGCCGTTTTGCTCTGCTATTCTTATGGCCAGTGCTGTTTTAAGGGATGGGTTGTATTGAAGACATTTAGGTACTAACTGTTTCCTTAGGCATTCGTGCAGGAAGTACAGGCGGGGGGCACACATCGGATGGCATTCGTTTCGCATTTTCGGATTATTTGAGGGTATTGCGCCCATTGGTCTTAGCGATTTTTGAGAACATTTGTAGCTCAGGTTGAGAATTTTGTTGTAGGTTTGCTCGCTGAGCAGCAAGGTTATTTTCCAGACGTTTCGTTACCCTATTGGTAACATGTTCAGTGGGCCGCAGCCGAAGCAATGCTGAAACTTCCTGCTTTCTATTTATATGTTTGGTTTTCTTTGTGTTGGTGATGTCACTCCTGTGGTGAAGTCACTTCCTCTTCCTTTTTCTCTGGGGGTGGTAGATGGGGTCGAACTCGAAGTGTTTGTTCATAGAGTTTCAGTTGGAATGCCATGCTTCTTGGAAATTGTTATGCATGCTTTTGTTTGGCTTGTCCTCAAAATGGATATGTTGTCCTAATCGAAGTGATGTCCTTCCTCATCCGTATATGAGGATATAAGTGAGAGACGGGCATGTCTTTCAGCGGTTATTTGGTTCTCATATATCCTGGTGGCTAGTTTGATGTCTGTTTGTCCAATGTGGTTTTTGGTACAGTCCTTGCACGGAATTTTGTGAATGATATTAGTTTTGCTAGTTTTAGCTACCATGATGCCAAGGGGTCTGGGTAGCCCACAAACACCCCCACCACACTAACACTTCAGCTAATGAACTTGAAAGACCCTATACAGCCAAGGAACTGTTAATACTGGCGATATTAACAGGGGGATTAACCTCCATTCACCAAGTTGAAAGAAATCACATGGCGTAAAATGTTGACATCAAAATAAATTTAGGGGATGCTCCAAATTGCAAGGCAATATCCTGGAGTGGATTGAACATGGCAAAGGTTGACACCAAACCGCGAAGGAACTTCGTTTTAAACAGTTAATCTATGGGAGCAATCCCAAATTACATTCCATGTTTATGATCCATAACGTTTCATAGTAACCTCCCCAGGTGCACAAATCGAGCCCACGCTGCTGGATTTGCTGTTTATTCCAAACCAGCTCTCAAGAAAGCTGAGTTAAACTGAGTAGAGAAGCCAGCGGATTTTGTTCTTTTTTTTTGCTGCTCACTACAGTGACCCACACACAATCAGAAAGGCATCTTGCAAGGGCTGAAGTGTCGGAGAATGTTTAGCAAAATTTACACATTGGCATCCAGGGTATAAGACAACACACTAATGATGTGTTCAATGTAATAGACAAGGTTAGAAAGAAACGCAAAACTCAAATAAAGTTATAGAAGCTGGCGAGGTTGTGAAAATGTCGTCAAAATGTTTGAGTCCTTTCCTCCATCATTTTTGGGATTGATTGAACAGTTCCACAAGTGTGTAGTGAGCAGAGGTGAAGACACACCTTATACCTTACAAACTTACGTACATGAAAACTATTTCTGATAATACATGACAGATAATGGGCAGGGTTATATTTCATAAAGTAATACCGATGGAAATAATGTTATTCAATGGACAAAAGCATAAATTCAGCTCTCGGATATTGTACACACCAGAAGTCTTAAGTGAATGGAGGGAAGCGTCAGGGAAAGCGAGAGCTGGGAAAAACAAGGCCTCAATTCTTAGAATCCCTACGGAATGGAAACAGGCCTGACAACCCACACCGACCATCCAAAGCCTAAACCATACAGACCAAAACCCCTACCCTGTTTCTCTACATTTACAACTGACTAATGCACTTAAGCTTCACATCCCTGAACACGGTTGGCAATTTCACATGGCCAATTCACCTAACCGGCACATCTGTGGATTGTGGAATGAACCCCACGCAGACACAGGGAGAATATGCAACATTCACACAGACCATCGCCCAGGGCTGGAAGCGAATCCAGTTTTCTCGTGTTATGAGATGATTGTGTTAGCCACAGTGACACGCCAATGACATATCAAAGAAAAGTAGAGGTATTGCAAGAAGCTCAAGAGAATTTTGCACTGATGAACGAGCGTTATACATGTGCGCATACTTTACAAATGAATTTGTGTGGCTTGAGAGGATACAAGACCATAGTTAAAACGATAAGACATGACACGTAATTCACGCAGAAACTGACTTTAAGACAGTAATCATGACAGTAGTGATGTGGAAAAAAAACAAAAATGGTACTGGCTTTGCAGAACTGTCTGGCCCTTGACTATTTGCTCGAAGCGCAAGGCAGCGCCTATGTTGTTATTAGCTCTGAATGTTTCAGAAACAGTCCGGACACCTCAGACAAGTTGTGGGGTGGAGCAAGTTTGAGATCGAGGACAACCGTTTCATTAAGGAAAAAAAGAACTCCAGGTATTAACCAGTATCCGGGTCAGCTTGATTTATGTGAGCAGTGGTGACTTTCGATCACTGCTCGTGCAGAAATCGACTCTATAATACGGCTTCCTGATTAAAATATCTATTGGATCATTTATTTCATTATTATCTGATACCAATATTATTTTTCTCGAATCTCATGTAGTTGATGCAAACATTGAAGAGCCTATTTGATATCATTTGTTTAGTGACTGAATCTAATGTTCTTGATGTTTTAAGCTGTTTGAGTCCATGGAGATTTGAAACGTGGACAAAACAATTATTTTCAAATGCCTCGGCTGTGTACCAGTCGTAGTCTTTCAGCCACTGCACAACTCATCCACATGAAAGTGAAAATGGGATAAATCGACTATTTTGCAGGTGAAAGAGATTCAATGTCCAATAATTGAAGCTGTTACTTTTTGTCGGTTAAATTATGCCCCATTTCAAATTTGGGAGTCAATCAGAAGTCATTTATCACAGACAAAGGCCTTGACAATTAAATCTACGTTCTTGCAGATTGCAGGCAGCTAGCAAAGATTTATGCAGGACCCCAAGATAATCACATGACACAGCCTACGGGACACAGAGCTCTGAAGCTTTTGCGGTTTGTCTTAAAATCTGACTGCTGATGGCATGGCTGTCTGAGCTTTGCTGTATAATCAGAGACCATGACCACAGAGGTTCTCTATCATATCTGCTTGCAGCAAATCTTGCAGGACATCATGTTTTCGTGTGGAAAACAAGGCTCAGTGCAGATTTGACTTGAAACCTTCATTTTCCGTTTTTAATTCTCATCGTATTGTCCGAGGCATGTGTGAGCATGGCGCTAGACTACTGATAACCAAACATCGTGCGTTTGTATGCCCACTATCAAGCGGAATTACACCCAGCATAATCCTCGCAGACATTTGCAACTTGAATTGAGCAGGGTTATAACTAAGCAACAGGAAATGACAAAGGCAATGAGAATAATCAATACATATGGAATGTAAGGGCCGCAAGAGACGTTAAGAAGCCATCCAATGTAGCCATTTGGGTTATAGTTATGGAATTGCTTCTACTCCTCATTAATTTTTTTTCTACTTCTCGTCATATGTGGTCTGCCATTTAAACATATTGTCTGGGGTGTCCGGGCTATTAGTGAAACATTCAGAGCTAATAACAACATGGGTGCTGCCCTGTGCTTCGAGCAAATAGTCAAGGGTCAGACAGTTCTGCAAAGCCAGTTTCATTTTTGCTTTCTCCACATCACCACCGTCACGATTACAGTCTTCAGGTCAGTTTCTGTGTGAATTACATGTCACATCTTACGGTTTTAACTATGGTCTTGAGTGCTCTCAAGCCACACTAATTCATTTGTAAAGTATGTGCACATGTCTAATGCTGGTTCGTCAGTGTAAAATTCTCTTGTTCTCAGCATTCTGTCATGGTCTTTACTTCTGAGGTAATAATCACTTTTGCACACTTACATGGGTATGAAAAGATTGTCTCGCATTTTTGACTTCCATATGATTTTAGCAAAAGACCTATGCGGTTTTACTTGTCTCCCCATGTAATGCCCCAATGCCTCGGCTACTGGCTTGATCACCACGTTCTTCAAAGAAAGACAAGACACAATCATCACCAAAAGAATTCTGTCAGTTTCGTACTTTAACCTGACCTGTCTTTTCACTGAAATGCACGATAATTTCCAGTGCCATTTCATTCCATTCCGAGATATTGCTTGTTCTGTCTCTTAATCCCCTTTCACATTTTGACTCTCAAAATGGATAACTTCGCATTTCTCTGAATTAAACATCTTCCGCCTTGCATTCAGCCATGCACTCCGAACAATTGCACATCACACTCTCCACAGTTTTTGCTTCCACAGGCAGAAATCTGTCATAGTTGGAGATTTACGTATCTCTCAGTTTAACAACATTGAGTTTGGAGTTTGCTGAGCGGCTACCGTAATCAGGGATTCATTGGGATGGTTTGGGGAAGTTACGGCTTTGTCCTGCAGCTCTCTCAAAGTTAAAGTGAAAGTGGACTTGTGAGAGGAAGACTGTGCCTATATACCATGAGGCAGGCACAGTAGTGTCATCTAAGTTGCACCTCGACTGTTACAGGAATGGGCAGGGAGCAGAGGGTTACAGAATCTGAGAATATAAGTGGCGGGTTCAAATGGAGGATCTGGATCGGCGGAGACATGGAGGGCCAAAGGGACTGTTCCTCTACTGTAATTTTCTTTGTTCTTTATTCTTTGTCTCCCTCTGCCTTTGTCTCTTCTGCCCTTTCATCTGTCTTTAATTCTCTCTCTCACTCGATACCACTTTTTCTTGATTTCATTGCGTCTCTCTTTCTCTCTCTTTCTGCCTCTTTCTTTCTCTCAGTAATATTCTCTCCATCTTTGCCTCTCCTCACTCATTGCTCCTAACTCTCTCTGTGTCCCTGTCTGCGTCTTCCTTTTTCTCTTCTTCACAGCTCTTTCTTTCTGTCTCTCTACTTGCCTCTGTATCTGCTGCATTCCCTCTCTATCTATCTTTCTTTGCCTCTCGACCTGTCTCGCGTGATATTGTTGTATCGTTGTGTCTCTCTCTTTGTCTCTCTTTTTGCCTCTGTCGGCGTTTCTCTATCTCATTGTCTCCGCTCTCCCAACATGTCTCCCTCACAAATACTCTGTCTCCACTTTTTTGGCTCGTTCTGGTGCGCTGTTTCTCTTTCTTCTTTTCTCTCTCCATTTTTCATGCAACTCTTTCCTTTTCTCTCTCTCGCATGAAAAGCAGTTGCTTCATCCTCTCCCATTGTCTGATTGTCTCTCTCTCGTTATTTACCTCACACACTGTGTCTGTCTTTCTCACCGTATTTCTTTCACCCT
>NW_025203481.1:0-8579 GCF_004010195.1 Chiloscyllium plagiosum
AGGGAGCTGGACATCAGCCATGTAGACGCGGATTCCCACAAATCTGCTCCAATTAACCTCCATAAGGCATGGTACCAATACTCGAGATGATCATTTGGGATGTCACCATGCAGAGAGTTCCACTGTCAACTTTCCTGGACCTGGTGAGACCGGGTCACAGTGGAGGACGGCATACTCTAATGGGAAGCAAGAGTGATTGACCCAAGCAAAGGTACTGGCTGAGCTCCTCCAGGGTCATCCAGGGTTTGCTGAAATGAAGGTGGTGGTGAGAGGTTACGTCTGGTGGCCAGGATTGGATGCAGACAGAGCAGTGTTGGTGGGTCAGTGCCCAGAGTGCCAACAAAGACAAAACTTATCGCCAGCAACTCCCCCACATTAGTGGGAATGGCCAGGTGAAGCCTGGACTCAGTTACACATTGACAACGCAGGTCCTTTCATGGGTCAAAGGTTCTAAACCTTTATGGACACCTACTTAAAGTGGCTGGACATGCAGAGAGTTTCACTGTCAACCACAGGGACCAAAGATAGAAAAGCTGCACACATCAATACACAGATTCCCAGAAACATTGGTCACAGATTACCAGCTGCCCCAAAGGTTCATGGTAATCAACCTGTAAGGACAGCTCCATACCATCCAATGGTCTGACCAGAAAGAGCTGTCCAACCTTTGAGGCCGGCTTAAGGGAACAGCCTATAGCTTCACTAGATCCCGAACTATCCCTGTCTCGGGGTGGGTGGGGAATGAAGGGCAGAGGTGAAATGGCATCAGGAGCGTTAATGCCGGACACAAGACTCCGCTAAGTGAGAGAGACAGTTTACTTTAGGGGATGAGCCTTGGGAATGGCCCTGTGTGGTTGGCCTGAGGTCGGGTTTAGTGGTGTATAAAGCTTGGGTAGGTGCGATGGTGCTGAACAAACACGTGGGCATATGAAAGCTGCCAACTCACAATTTCCTCACTAGCCTTTCTGACTGTTCCAGAACCTGTGGGTTCTCCCTCTCCTTCAAACGTTAAAGATACCTCGGGATTGGAGATGGACGCAGCCAATGTTGACATCTCAACGCCTTTGTCACCTGAAAAGGAGAATGAATTTCTTCCGAGATAGTCCAGGTGCAGGAGGTGAGCCACTATGTGTTAGACGCTGCCGGTATCAGAGACAGGGTTAGAGGAACATGACCCTGTACTGAAACGCACCAGGAAGAAATACAAAGCAAAGAACCAGCTGATATCCTCAGACTCATATGGGGAGTGGTGTAATGATTGTAACAAGGTCAGACTGCTGAATCTCTAAGATACATTAGTCTAGTCCAATCAGGGAGCCCTGGCTGATACAGAAGGATGGGCGTGTCAGAGGCTCAGTTCATTCTGAGAGCTGGTTCAGGGGGAGCTGGGTCAGTGTCAAGGACTCTCCACGTGAAAACAAAGGGGGGCTTGGTGAAGGGATACCGGCCTCTGTACCGTGTCTGGGCATATATCCCCATCCCACTATCCCACTGCCTGACCACTCCCTCCCAAACCTCCTCCACACCCCAGGGTGGGAACATTGGGCCATCGTATTTCACAGTGAAACCAGCCCTATGTAATACAGCCCTGTGTAATACAGCCCTATGTAATACAGCCCTATGTAATACAGCCAATACAGCCCTATGTAATACAGCCCTATGTAATACAGCCCTGTGTAATACAGCCCTGTATAATACAGCCCTGTATAATACAGCTATGTGGAATACAGCTCTGTGTAATACAGCCCTGTGTAATATAGCCTGTGTAATATAGCTCTGTGTAATACAGCCCTGGTTAATACAGCTCTGTGTAATACAGCTCTGTGTAATACAGCCCTGTGTAATATAGCCTGTGTAATACAGCCCTGGTTAATACAGCTCTGTGTAATACAGCTCTGTGTAATACAGCTCTGTGTAACACAGCTCTGTGTAATACAGCCCTGTGTAATACAGCCCTGTGTAATACAGCTCTGTGTAATACAGCTCTGTGTAATACAGCCCTGAGTAATACAGCTCTGAGTAATACAGCCCTGAGCAATACAGCTCTGTGTAATACAGCCCTGTGTAATACAGCCTTGAGTAATACAGCCCTGAGTAATACAGCTCTGTGTAATACAGCTCTGTGTAATATAGCCTTTGCAATACAGCTCTGTGTAATACAGCCCTGCATAATACAGCTCTGTGTAATACAGCCCTGTGTAATAGAGCACTTTGTAATACAGCCCTGTGTAAAACAGCCCTATGTAATACAGCCCTGTGTAATACAGCCTACATAATACAGCTCTGTGTAATACAGCCTGTGTAATACAGCTCTGTGTAATAATACAGCACTGTGTAATACAGCCCTGTGTAATACAACCCTATGTAATACAGCCCTGTGTAATAGAGCCCTGTGTAATACAGCTCTGTGTAAAACTGCCCTGTGTAATACAGCCCTGTGTAATACAACCCTATGTAATACAGCCCTGTATAATACAGCCCTGTGTAATACAGCTCTGTGTAAGACTGCCCTGTGTAATACAGCCCTGTGTAATACAGCCCTGTGTCACACAGCTCTGTGTAATACTGCCCTATGTAATACAGCTCTGTGTAATACAGCCCTGAGTAATACAGTTCTGTGTAATACAGCTCTGTGCAATGGAGCCCTGTGTAATACAGCTCTGTGTAATACAGCTCTGTGTAATACAGCCCTGTGTAATACAGCTCTGTGTAACACTGCCCTGTGTAACACAGCCCTGTGTCATACAGTTCTGTGTAATACAGCTCTGTGTAATACAGCCCTATGTAATACAGCTCTGTGTAATACAGCTCTGTGTAATACAGCCCTATGTAATACAGCCCTGTGTAATACAGCTCTGTGTAATACAGCCCTGTATAATACAATTCTGTGTAATACAGCTCTGTGTAATATAGCCTGTGTAATACAGCTGTGTGTAATACAGCCCTGGTTAATATAGCTCTGTGTAATACAGCCCTGTGTAATATAGCCTGTGTAATACAGCTCTGTGTAATACAGCCCTGGTTAATACAGCTCTGTGTAATACAGTCCTGTGTAATACAGCTCTGTGTAACACAGCTCTGTGTAATACAGCCCTGTGTAATACAGCCCTGTGTAATACAGCTCTGTGTAATACAGCTCTGCGGTAATACAGCTCAGTGTAATACAGCCCTGTGTAATACAGGCCTGAGTAATACAGCTCTATGTAATACAGCCCTGAGTAATACAGCTCTGTGTAATACAGCCCTGTGTAATATAGCCTTTGTAATACAGCTCTGTGGAATACAGCCCTGGTTAATACAGCTCTGTGTAATACAGCCCTGCATAATACAGCTCTGTGTAATACAGCCCTGTGTAATACAGCCCTGAGTAATACAGCTCTATGTAATACAGCCCTGAGTAATACAGCTCTGTGTAATACAGCCCTGTGTAATACAGCCCTGTGTAAAACAGCCCTATGTAATACAGCCCTGTGTAATACAGCCATGTGTAATACAGCCTACATAATACAGCTCTGTGTAATACAGCCTGTGTCATCCAGCTCTGTGTAATAATACAGCACTGTGTAATACAGCCCTGTGTAATACAACCCTATGTAATACAGCCCTGTGTAATAGAGCCCTGTGTAATACAGCTCTGTGTAAGACTGCCCTGTGTAATACAGCCCTGTGTAATACAGCCCTGTGTCACACAGCTCTGTGTAATACAGCCCTATGTAATACAGCTCTGCGTAATACAGCCCTGAGTAATACAGTCCTGTGTAATACAGCTGCGAGTAATACAGCCCTGCGTAATACAGCCCTGAGTAATACAGCTCTGTGTAATACAGCGCTGTGCAATGCAGCCCTGAGTAGTACAGCCCTGTGTAATACAGTTCTGTGTAATACAGCCCTGTGTAATACAGCTCTGTGTAATACAGCTCTGTGCAATACAGCCCTGAGTAATACAGCTCTGTGTAATACTGCCCTGTGTAACACAGCCCTGTGTAATACAGCTCTGTGTAATACAGCCCTGTGTAATACAGCCCTGTGTAATACAGCTGTGTGTAATACAGCCCTGAGTAATACAGCCCTGAGTAATACACCTCTGTGTAATACAGCCGTGTGTAATACAGCCCTGAGTAATACAGCTCTGTGTCATACAGCTCTGTGCAATACAGCCCTGAGTAATACAGCTCTGTGTAATACCGATCTGTGCAATACTGCCCTGAGTAATACAACTCTGTGTAAAACAGATCTGTGTAATACAGCCCTGTATAATACAGCCGTGTGTAATACAGCCCTTAGTTATACAGCTCTGTGTCATACAGTTCTGTGTAATACAGCCCTGTGTAATACAGCTCTGTGTAATACCGATCTGTGCAATACTGCCCTGAGTAATACAACTCTGTGTAAAACAGATCTGTGTAATACAGCCCTGTATAATACAGCCCTGTGTAATACAGCCCTGAGTAATACAGCTCTGTGTCATATCGCCCTGCACAATAAATCCCTGTGTAATACAGCCCTGTGTAATACAGCCTGTAAAATACAGCCCTGTGTAATAGAGCCCTGTGTAAAGAGACCTCTGTAATAGAGACCTGTGTAATACAGTCTGTATAATACAGCCCTGCATAATGGAGCTCTGTGGAATAGAGCACTTTGTAATACAGCCCTGTGAAATACAGCCCTGAGTAATACAGCTCTGTGTAATACAGCTCTGTGTAATACAGCCCTGTGTAATACAGCCCGGCACAATAAAGCCCTGTGTAATACAGCCCTGCATAGTAGATCCCTGTGTATTAGAGCCCTGTGTAATACAGTCTGTATAATACAGCCCTGCGTAATAGAGCCCTGTGTGATAGAGCACTGTGTAATAGAGACCATGTAATAGAGCCCTGTATAATACAGCCCTGTGTAATAGAGCCCTATGTAATAGAGCCCATTGTAATACAGCCCTGCGTAATACAGCTCTGTGTAATAGAGCCCTGTGTAATACAGCCCTGTGTAATAGAGTACTTTGTAATACAGCCTTGCGTAATACAGCCCTGTGTAAAACAACCCTGTGTAATGCAGCCTCTGTAATACAGCCCTGTGTAAAACAGCCCTGTGTAATAGAGCCCTGTGTAATACAGCAATGTGTAATAGAGCCCTGAGTAATACAGCCCTGTGTAATACAGCCTGTGTAATACAGCTCCGTGTAATAGCACAGCCCTGTGTAATACAGCCCTACGTAATACAGCCCTGTGTAATGCAGCTCTGTGTAATAGCATCCTGTGTAATACACCCCTGTGTAATACAGCCCTGTGTAATAAAGCACTTTGTAATACAGCCCTGTGTAATACAGCTCTGTGTAATACAGCCCTGTGTAATACAGCTCTGTGTAATACCGATCTGTGCAATACTGCCCTGAGTAATACAACTCTGTGTAAAACAGAGTTTTTACAGCCCTGTGTAATACAGCCCTGTGTAATACTGCCCTGTGTAATATAATCCTGTGTAATACAGCCTGTTTTATACAGCCCTGTGTAATACAGCCCTGTGTAATACAGCCACATGTAATAGAGCCCTGTGTAACAGAGCACTTTGTAATACAGCTCTGTGTAAAACAGCCCTGTGTAATACAGCCCTGTGTAATACAGCCTACATAATACAGCTCTGTGTAATACAGCCTGTGTAATACAGTCTGTGTAATACAGCTCTGCGTAATAATACAGCACTGTGTAATACAGCCCTGTGTAATACAACCCTATGTAATACAGCCCTGTGTAATAGAGCCCTGTGTAATACAGCTCTGTGTAAGACTGCCTTGTGTATTACAGCCCTGTGTAATACAGCCCTGTGTAATACAGCTCTGTGTAATACAGCCCTGAGTAATACAGCCCTGAGTAATACAGCTCTGTGTAATACAGCCCTGTCTAATACAGCCCTGAGTAATACAGCTCTGTGTAATACAGTTCTGTGTAATACAGCCTTGTGTAATACAGCTCTGTGTAATACAGCTCTGTGCAATACAGCCCTGAGTACTACATTTCTGTGTAATACTGCCCTGTGTAATACAGCCCTGTGTCATACAGCTCTGTGTAATACAGCTCTGTGCAATACAGCCGTGTATAATACAGCCCTGTGTAATACAGTTCTGTGTAATACAGCCCTGTGTAATACAGCTCTGTGTAATACAACCCTGAGTAATACAGCACTGTGTAATACAGCTCTGTGTAATACAGCCCTGTATAATACAGCCCTGTGTAATAGAGCCCTGTGTAATACAGTCTGTATAATACAGCCCTGTGTAATAGAACACTTTGTAATACAGCCCTGTGAAATACAGCCATGAGTAATACAGCCCTGTGTAATACAGCTCTGTGTAATACAGCCCTGAATAATACAGCTCTGTGTAATACAGCTCTGTGTAATGCAGCCCTGTGTAATACAGCCCGGCACAATAAAGCCCTGTGTAATACAGCCCTGCATAGTAGATCCCTGTGTAATAGAGCTCTGTGTAATACAGTCTGTATAATACAGCCCTGCGTAATAGAGCCCTGTGTGATAGAGCCCTGTGTAATATAGACTGTGTAATACAGCCCTATATAATACAGCCCTGTGTAATAGAGCCCTATGTAATAGAGCCCATTGTAATACAGCCCTGTGTAATACAGCCCTGCGTAATACAGCTCTGTGTAATAGAGCCCTGTGTAATACAGCCCGGAGTAATACAGCTCTGTGTAATACTGCCCTGTGTAAAACAGCCCTGTGTAATAGAGCCCTGTGTAATACAGCTATGCATAATAGAGCCCTGAGTAATACAGCCCTGTGTAATACAGCCTGTGTAATACAGCTCCATGTAATAGTACCGCCCTGTGTAATACAGCCCTACGTAATACAGCACTGTGTATTGCAGCTCTGTGTAATAGCGCCCTGTGTAATACTCCCCTGTGTAATACAGCCCTGTGTAATAAAGCACTTTGTAATACAGCCCTGTGTAATACTGCCCTCCGTAATTCTGCTCTGTGTAATATAATCCTGTGTAATACAGCCTGTTTTATACAGCCCTGTGTAATACAGCCCTGAGTAATACAGCCACATGTAATAGAGCCCTGTGTAATAGAGCACTTTGTAATACAGCTCTGTGTATAACAGCCCTGTGTAATAGAGCACTTTCTAATACAGCCCTGTGTAAAACAGCCCTGTGTAATACAGCCCTGTGTAATACAGCCATGTGTAATACAGCCTACATAATACAGCCCTGAGTAATACAGCTCTGTGTAATACAGCCCTGTCTAATACAGCCCTGAGTAATACAGTCCTGTGTAATACAGTTCTGTGTAATACAGCCCTGTGTAATACAGCTCTGTGTAATACAGCTCTGTGCAATACAACCCTGAGTAATACATTTCTGTGTAATACTGCCCTGTGTAATACAGCCCTGTGTCATACAGCTCTGTGTAATACAGCTCTGTACAATACAGCCGTGTGTAATACAGTCCTGTGTAATACAGTTCTGTGTAATACAGCCTTGTATAATACAGCTCTGTGTAATACAGCTCTGTGTAATGCAACCCTGAGTAATACAGCACTGTGTAATACAGCTCTGTGTAATACAGCCGTGTATAATACAGCCCTGTGTAATACAGCCCTGAGTAATACAGCACTGTGTAATACAGCCCTGCGCAATAAATCCCTGTAAAATACAGCCCTGTGTAATAGAGCCCTGTGTAATACAGTCTGTATAATACAGCCCTGCGTAATAGAGCACTTTGTAATACATCCCTGTGAAATACAGCCATGAGTAATACAGCCCTGTGTAATACAGCCCTGTGTAATACAGCCCTGAATAATACAGCTCTGTGTAATACAGCTCTGTGTAATACAGCCCTGAATAATACAGCCCTGTGTAATACAGCTCTGTGTAATACAGCCCTGTGTAATACAGCCCTGCACAATAAAGCACTGTGTAATACAGTCTGTATAATACAGCCCTGCGTAATAGAGCCCTGTGAGATAGAGCCCTGTGTAATATAGACTGTGTAATAGAGTCCTGTATAATACAGCCCTGTGTAATAGAGCCCTATGTAATAGAACCCTGTGTAATACAGCCCTGTGTAATAGAGTACTTTGTAATACAGCCTTGCGTAATACAGCCCTGTGTAAAACAACCCTGTGTAATACAGCCTGTGTAATACAACCCTGTGTAAAACAGCCCTGTGTAATACAGCTACGTGTAATAGAGCCCTGAGTAATACAGCCCTGTGCAATACAGCCCTGTGTAATACAGCCTGTGTAATACAGCCTGTGTAATACAGCTCCGTGTAATAGTACAGCTCCGTGTAATAGTACAGCCCTGTGTAATACAGCCCTACCTGATACAGCCCTGTGTAATACTGCCCTGTGTAATGCAGTTCTGTGTAATAGCGCCCTGTGTAATACACCCCTGTGTAATACAGCCCTGTGTAATAGAGCACTTTGTAATACCGACCTGTGTAATACTGCCCTCCGTAATTCAGCCCTGTGTAATATAACACTGTGTAATACAGCCTGTTTTATACAGCCTTGTGTAATACAGCCCTGTATAATACAGCCACATGTAATAGAGTCCTGTGTAA
>NW_025203482.1:0-5943 GCF_004010195.1 Chiloscyllium plagiosum
GTAATATCACCAGAGTGCAAGATCAAACAATTGTACAGGAAGAAAGGGTTTTGATTCTTGTTGCAATGGGATGCGCAACTTATGAGCAGGCGAAGTGATGGCCTAGTGGCATTATGTGAAACAATTTATCCAGAAACTCAGCAAGTGTGCTCTGGACACAGGTCGAAATCCCACAATTGCAAATGATTGAATGTGAATTAAATGCTTCAAAACCGATGTAATTAAAAACCTGTAAGTGAATATTAAACAATCGCTGATGTTAAGAAAAATCCACCGGGTGCATTCATGTCTTTAGTGAAGTAATCTAAGGTGGGTCTTTTCTCCAATTGTCCTCGACCCCGATAGCCCCGCCCACCTGCACATTGACCTTCTCAAGATGGCGGCTCTGAGGCCCGCACTCCCTCTTCCCTCAAACAAATGGCGGCCGTCACCCTGGGCCGCTTTCCCGACAGAGACCACCATCTCCTTATCAGGTCCTGGAGGGTCGTTTTCGGGTTTTTTCACCTGTATCGGCGTCTTGTGAATTTTCTCCGCTCCTTTCTCCCAGTGAGTCTCCCACACGCCGCTCTCTGAAGCCGATCGTAGCCGCACCCGGAGAAAGCTGCTCCAAGTCTCGCCGTGTCTTCGTTAATGTGACACTGCGCATGCCCTTCATAGAAACTAAACTGCGCGTGCGTCGGATGTTATCAGTGAGTTTATAGAGAACATTCATACCTGCATAGAATCAAGGGAGAAATATTAGACATTAGCAATTGCTCTGTCGAGTTACAGGCATTGAGATGGTTCATATACAAATAGATTTCTCGGTCAAACTTAACCATACCGGCCAGGTAAGTAAATTACCAATCGTTCTGGGAGTTTGAAAAGAAGTTTGTTACTCGAGTTGTGTAAATCGATTGGAAATATGTACATTGTCAGATTTACATCTTAACGATTTCTTTAAAACCTCACATTGTTTTATGAGAGGGGATAATGCTCCACGATGTCGTGAGAATGATCAATCCTGCAAAACAGTTTACTTTCTGACGAATGCTGAAGCGTTCACTCCCGAGAATGCATTGGTCCCGCTCCTCACTCACTCTGGTTGGAGGACCGGACGCTGATCTGTCCTCCAGTTCCGCCCCTTCTTCCCAATTGCGACTCAGCAGCGAAGCAACAGAAACATTCAGGGACAAGGGAAGTTGGAGTCGATGCCTTGTGAGCGGTGAAAATATCCCGAATCTTGGACCGAGAGGCCTTGGTTCAATTCACAGATGGTGCAGGTGTGTTGCGGTGGGATATAAAGGTGCTTTTCTGGAACTCCCTCAGTTTTGGAGGTGAAAATAGGTGAGAAGGAGTAGGGTTTTGTATGGAGCTACCTGTTCCGCTCCTGTTGCAGCATCTTATTATTGCCCTGACTCTACCTCGTACATGTTTGGTAGAGATCAGTGACATTTCATAAGCCCACAATACAAGATCCGTAACTCTGTTTAAGACAGCAGAAATCTCTTTTAGCACTATAGTCATGGATCTGTTGCAGTATGTTGCCATACTCTTTATGATAGACAAACTGATTTTGGAACCTCCTCTGACTTAAGACTGTATGCACTGCTTGCACTCTTCCATTTCCCCTTTGCACGTTCCCTTTCCAACCCACCCCTCCTGCATCACCCCAAAGTTGGAGCTGTCAAGAGCAGAAGTCTGTGGAATAGCCTCCCTCAACTTCTCTATCCTCCTTTTAAGATGTATTTTAAAATCATTCTCTTTAATCAACGTTTTGATCATCCATGAAGCACCTTAGGAGATTTGCCATTGTGAAAGTTCCATACAAGGCAAGTCGTTGTTGTTATTGCCGTACAGGAATGATGCAGTCAAAATTCTAACAAGAAAGTCACTGATAGGCGTAGTGTATAGGCCACCAAATAGGCATAGGTATTAAACAAATTCATAACTAATGCCTGTACAAATGGTACAGCTATTATCGTGGGTGATTTTAATCTACATGTAGATTGGTCAAACCAGGTCAAACCTAACCTGCTGCGCTTTTCCAGCAACACATTTTCAGCTCTGATCTCCAGCATCTGCAATCCTCACTTTTTCCTTGGATGCTGTCTGACCTGCGCTTTTCCAGCAACACATTTTCAGCTCAAACCAAATCAGTCAAGGTAGCCTTGAGGAGTACATTAAGTGTATTCATGATAGTTTTCTTGAACAGTATGAAATGGAACTGACAAGGGAGCAAGTTATCCAAGACCTGGCCCTGTGCAATGAGGCAGGAATAATCAATGACTTCAGAATTAGGGATCCCCTGGGAAGAAGCGATCACCGTATGGTTGAATTAGAATATATATGGAGAGTGTGAAGATAATAACTAATAACTGGGTCCTGTGCTTGAACACTGGGAACTACAATAGAATGAGAGAGAATCTGGATAAAGTAGACTGGAAACAAACATTTTATGGTGGGAAGTTGATGAGCAGTGGAAGATTTTCAAAGACATTTTACAAAAGTCTATTCCAGTGAAAAGGAAGAACTGTATGAAAAGGCATACTCGGCAATGGGTATCTGAGGAAAGTGATCAAATTAAACCATAAGACCATAAGACATAGGAGAGGAAGTAAGGCCATTCGGCCATCGAGTCCACTCCGCCATTTAATCATGGCTGATGGGCATTTCAACTCCACTTACCCGCATTCTCTCCGTCGCCCTTAATTCCTTGTGACATCAAGAATTTATCAATCTCTGCCTTGAAGACATTTAGCGTCCCAGCCTCCACTGCACTCCGTGGCAATTAATTCCACAGGCCCACCACTCTCTGGCTGAAGAAATGTTTCTGCATTTCTGTTCTGAATTGATCCATTCTAATTCCAAGGCTGTGCCCATGGGTCCTAGGCTCCTCGCCTAACGGAAACAATTTCCTAGAGTCCACCCTTTCCAAACCATGTATTATCTTGTAAGTTTCTTTTAGATCTTCTCTTAACCTTCTAAACGCCAATGAATACAATCCCAGGATCCTCAGCTATTCCTCGTATGTTAGACCTACTATTCCAGAGATCATCCGTGGGAATATCTGCTGGACACACTCCAGTGCCAGCATGTCCTTCCTGAGGTGTGGGGACCAGAACTGGACACAGTATTCTAAATGGGCCTAATCAGAGCTTTTTAAAGTCTCAGTAGCACATCACTGCTTTTATATTCCAACCTTCTTAAGATAAATGACAACATCGCATTTGCTTTCTTAATCACGGTTTCAACCTGATTAAGAATCCTCGACTAGCACTCCTAGATCCCTTTATATTTTGGTTTTATTAATTTTCTCACCGTTGAGAAAGTAGTCCATGCTTGTATTCTTTTTTCCAAAATGCAAGACCTCGCGTTTGCACACATTGAGTTCCATCAGCCCTTTCCTGGACCCCTCTCCCAAACTGTCTAGATCCTTCTGCAGCCTCCCCACTTCCTCAGTACTACCTGCCTGTCCACCTAACTTCGTATCATCAGCAAACTTCGTTAGAATGCCCCCAGTCCCTTCATCAAGATCATTAATATATAATGTGACTATGCAGGTAACCATGCCTGGGATCCAATCAACACCAAGTCCAGCAGTAACTTTAGTGCAATTGCTGAATGGGCAGACTGTTTAACTCCAAGGAGTTATCCAAGCAGCTCAGTCCTCAGTCATACAGTCCCCTCAATTTCAGACTGTTCAGATTTCTACTATACTTGAAAATGAGGACTCCGAGGAATCTGTGGATAGCATGACTGACTCTCAGAAATGTAGAGAAATTCTACTGAGACGGCCTTCATACAGGAAAATCCTGAATGAACTTTCTTCTGATCCCCCCAGTGTGCCAAGAAATCGATGAGGAAAAATCAGAAGAAGAATCTGTCTCAACCATTACTACAATGACAATGCAGACACCCATCTATCAGATGAGCAGCGGACAATACATTGCTATTACACAGGGGGGAGCAATTCAGTTGGCCAACAATGGTACGGATGGAGTGCAAGGACTCCAGACACTAACAGTGACCAACGCAGCTACAGCCAAGGTTGGAGCAGCCATTATACAGTATGCACAGAGCCCTGATGGACAGCAAATCTTTGTGCCGGGCAGAATTTTGATAGAAATTGTCCCATTGTACAGACAATTGAACAAAGTGAGTGGAGGACTGTGAAACTTTCCAGTGGAACATAGATACATTGAGTGAGTGGGTAATGGTCTGTCAAATGAAATAGAATGTTTGTAAATATAAAGTTTATACTCTTTGGTTGTAGTAACATTTAAAAAAAAAACTTGAATGTTATAAAGTTGCATCATTTGCTCTTCAGAGGGACCTGAGCATCCTTCTGCATGAAGGTTGGTCACCAGGTACAACAATCAATTCAGAAAACAAATGGAATTTTGTCCTTCATTCCTGAAGGGATTGTGTTTAAAAGCAGAGGTTATTTTCCAGCTGTATTTGGGTGCTGTTGAGACCACACCTGGAGTACTCCATGTAGTTTTTATCTTCTTCGTTGAGAAAGGATGTACTGGCACGAAAGGGGGGTGCCGAGGATGTTAACTGGGTTGACTTCGGAGTTGAGGGGGTTGGCTTAAGAGAGACTGACTAGATTGGGATTATAATCATTGGAATTCAGAAGAATGGAAACACATAAAATAATGAATGGAATGGATAAAATAGAAGTAGAGAGATGTTTCCATTAGCAGGTGAAGCCAGGACAAGAGGGCATCACCACAACACTTAGAGGCAGCAAATTTAAGACTGAATTGAGAAGGAACTTCTTGACATCGATGGAATTCATTGCCCAGGGAAGTAGTTGATGCTAGTTCAGTAAACGTTTTTAAAGCTAGGTTAGATTTTTTTAAAAAGTAATTAATTAATAGACATGGTGAGAACGTGGGTAAATGGTTCTGTGTCCACGAAATGATCAACCATGATCTTCTTGAATGGGAGAGCAGGCTCGAAGGGCAGGACGGCCTTCTACTGTTCCTAGTTCTTCTTCTGTTATACATCCTCCCTCATTCGTGACTTGGAGGTGTTGGTGTTGGATTGGGATGGACAAAAGTAAAATTCACACAACACTAGGCTATTGATCAACAAGATTATTTGGAAGCACTAGGTTTGCTGCTTCTTCATCAGGTGGTTTTGAGATGCTGTTGTCATTTTTAACTCTTGTAACTCATGAACAGCAACAAAAGTCACGAAGCAATCCGCATACTCCAGCCAACAATGGACTCCGGGTGATTGATGTCAGCGGTGGACCAATGGAAAGGCATGGACAGAGCTGGAGGACCTGGCAGGGCAGTTGGTCCTCCGACCAATCAGGGTGATTTAGGGACGGGATTAGGCTTTACCACGTGATCATCCTCGTGGTCGTTTCGGGATGTGTGGACGGAGCGCTGTTGGTAAATACAGAAATAAACAGCAGGAAGCGTGAGGGAAATGTTGTTGGTATGGGTTGAGAGGGTTTATAGACATTTGGTGCACATCGAAAATACAAATTTGAAACTTAGTCCCTTTTTTGCAGTAAACGGGAAAATGCCTCATCCAGCGATTGACTCGAGTAAGCGCCGCCATCTTTATTCGGGGCAACAATTCACTGGACCCGTGCAGCCGCCAGCTTTGTGGGGGGCAAAGTTCAGCGGGACGCATGTGCAGCCCTCTCTGGTAGAGAGTCATAGGGCAGGATTTGCACAGAGCATATTCACACCAAGAGAAAAGGATTTTTTTTCTGGATTTGTTTTGTCATTCATTTAAATGATTTGGATGTGAATAGAGGCGGTACAGTTAGTAAGTTTGCAGGTGACACCAAAATTGGAGGTATTGTGGACAGTGACAAAGGTTGTCTCAGAGTACAATGGGATATTGATCGGATGGAACAATGGGCTGGGGAGTGGCAGATAGGGTTTAATTTAGATAAATGTGAGGTGCTGCATTTTAGAAAAGCAAATCAGAGCAGGA
>NW_025203482.1:6851-8580 GCF_004010195.1 Chiloscyllium plagiosum
CTTAAAGGAAGAAAGCAGATCTTAGAGGGTGGGAATTCCAGACCGTGTTGCCTTGGAATCTGTAGAAACAGTCACACAGCTGAACTCAAAAATAAACATATCATTGGGAGTCTAAACTAAAATGAGTTATTGTGATGTGAAAGGGTGTCTGGTGCATGGAGATAGGAATGATTACAGCCAGGAATTAAGTCAAGGGTGTGAAGGTAAATTGTTGTTGCTTATAAATGGGAACCTTTTGATGGATCAGCAAGCTCTAGTACAAGTGAGCACTTGGGCGGTACAATTTTCAATATTCTGGATATTATAGGGAGGGTGATTGTGGGATGTTGGCTAGGAGTGGGTTTAGATAATGAAATCTAGAGTTAACAAAATGAATGAATGAATGAGAGTTTCAGTAAATGAGCTGAGACTGTGGTGAGGTCAGGTGATATCACTGAAGTCGAAATAATGTTCTTGGAGTGGGATTGGGCTATCACCCTCACCTCACCTCTGGAATTCAGCTGTTTGCCAGTTTGTGAATCAAGTCTGTAACAAGATCAGGAGCTGAGTGGCCCTGGCAGAACCCAAACTGGGTGTCACAGAAGGTTATTGCTGAGCAGCTGCGTGACAGCACTGTTGATGACACCTTCCATCACTTCACTGCTGAGCGAGTGTCGACTGATGGAGGGAAATTGGATGAGTTGGCTCTGTCCTGCGTTTTTGTGTTGAACATCCCTGGGAAATGTTCCACAATGTCAGTAGGTGCCAGTGCTGGAGCAGTACTTGTCTTGGTGGGCAGCAATTTCTGGAGCAGAGCCATCAGTATTATTGCCACAATGTTGGTAGGGCTGACAGCCTTTACACTACTTCTCCATTTCTTGATCTGATTTAAAATACGTTTTGAACCAATTTGATTCACATCTGTGATGTCAGGGACCAATGTAGAAGGCTCATCCACATGGCACTGCTGGCAGAAGATTGCTGCAAATGCTGTTGTCTTGTCTGTTGCATGGATGTGTGAGACCCCTCTATCAGTAAGGGTGGGGATATCTGTGATGCTTCCTGCAGTGAGTTGTTGAATTGCCCATCACCATTCATGACAAGGTGTGGCAGAACTGCAGAGCTCAGATCTGATCCATTGGTTGTTGGATCACATAGTTCTATTTGGTGTTGCTTGCACTGTTTGGCTTGCAGGTTGGGTAGCTTCACCAGGTTAGCACCACATTTTTATGTATGCTTGGTATTGCTCCTGGCATGCCCTGTGGAACTCTCCATTGAATTAGGGTTGATCCCCTGGCTTGATGTTAATGGTTGAGTGGGGGTTATACCAGGCCATGAGATTTCAGATTGGGCTGGAGTACAGTTCTGCTGCTGTTGTTGGCCCACAGTGAGGCGGAAGTTGCAGGGTCAAGAGGGCTGATTGTGTTGTATTTTCCAGTGCATTAGTAGATGTAATGTGGTCCATCAAGTTTCATTCCTTTGTTGAGACTGTGCAGTGATTAATACAATGAGTGATTTGGTGGGAGTGTTGAGTGTTGTCAGGAATGCAACTTTTAAAATAAGGTTTTGTGATTTACACATGAAAGAAATGAAACTATCATGGTATTCAAACAGATGAAAGACTCAACAGACAATCAAGGTATTTTTCAATGGACATTTTCAGTTACATCACACTATAAATTTTTGCAATACATTCTGTGCCTTAGAACTGTGCCGTCCACAATCACCTGATGAAGGAGCGGCGCTTCGA
>NW_025203483.1:0-3436 GCF_004010195.1 Chiloscyllium plagiosum
GATTTCCATAGATTCACTACCCTCCGAGTGAAGGCATGCCTCCATATCTCCGTGTTGAATGAGTGAGCCCTTGTTGAGATGTTCTGTCACAGATTACAGATTCTAACACAAGAGAAACCAAATCAAGTGCCAAAGATAATTAGTGCAAACGTCAAGAAAATTCGTTGAATTATGGATAATGAGGAAGGATATCAACGGTTACATCAGGATAAGGATCTGCTGGAAAGATGGCAGAAAAATGGCAAATGCGGTTTTTTTTCTGGAAAAGTATGAGATAAAAGAGACTGTGCAAGAAGAATGTTTAGATATTGAGGGCCAATTGTATACAGCAGGATCTTGTTACACGTCCACATTTGCCTGACAGTGGCAATACAGATGTGTGAGTTGCGAAAGAACACACATAGCATGCTTGCCATAATCGTTCGTAGGACTGAGTATAGACTTTTGTAAATTGTATTGTAACATTATGGAACTTTGGAATGGCCACAATTGGATTACTGTGTGCAGTTCTGATAGGAAGGACGTGGGGTATTTGTGAAGGATACAAAAGCAGATTACGAGTTTACCCGCTTTCGGTGTCCTGACAGTGTATTAGATTTTAGGTGAGATTGAACAATCTTGAATTGTTTTGCTAGAGTGTCAGAGGCTGAGGGAGTGACCATGTTGGGGTATATAAAATTTGGAGAGGCAAGGATAATGTGGATTACCGAAATCTCCCTTCCATCGTGGATGTGATAAATACAAAGATCCCGAGAATTAAGGTTAGATGGGGAACGTTTAAGTGAGATGTTAGAAGCAAGTGTTGTTTTCCCACACAGAGGATGGAAGATGCCAAACCAGGTAGTAGAAGCAGAAATACGAGCAATGGCTCTATTCGATTGGCATTTACACGGACACATGAGCAGACAGATGTGATTAGTTGAGAAGAGCATTGTGGTCAGCAAAGTCGAGGGTGGCCGAAATGACTATTGCTGTGCTGCACTGTTCTATTGTCTAATCTTAGTGAAATATATAAAACTCGGATGGGGCAAGTCATATTGGAAGTAGGGATGATAATTACCCCAACTGGAACGTCCAAAACAAGGGCTATTGCATGAAGACCAGGCAAGGCACTCGGCAATGATATGAGAATAAATGTCTGCATTCAGAGACTCATAAACCTGAGCAATTCTCTTCCACATAAGGCCGTGCAATCCAAGGTACTGAAAATAAATAAGGAATTCTAGACACTAAACGATTGGGGAGAGAGCAGGAGTTGGTGTGGAGTTAGAGGATCAGCCATTATTACAGGTATTTCTCCGATAACGCGACAGTTGTGTTCCACCGGAAAACAGTGATATAGAAAATGGTGCAATATAAATAATGGGGCCAATGGAAACACAATGTAAGTGGCAAACCATTAAACCTATTGGTAAAAATTGAAGCAAGCCTAATACAACTGATAACACAGTCGAAGTGAATCTTGAAATCACTAACCACAACACCGTAACGTCCACGAAGCTCTTCAAGAGACAGCGTGCGAGCTGACTGACCACATGATGCTGATACAGAATTCCAGTTCTCTCTAAACTTCTCCCCCAGATTAAAGCAAAATTCCTTCTATATGTCGACTGCAATTCCCAGATCCAGCCTCAGTTTCAAGGTTTGCAGATTGGATTACAGTTCTGTTTTAGCTGAACACTTTGCAGACAGAAGATCCTGATGCTGGGGTTTGCTCATCAGCTGCTGCTGGTAATGTATTCACGTAAGAGTGAGCGGAAGCTCGCCGTATAATGTAAATTTCCATCACTTACTCATCTCTTTACAGAAAAAATATGTTTAACAATTATGTACTATGGAATATGTATCTTTGAATTGAATAGAGGGTGGAAGGGAATTCGGCAGTTTATATTTTATATTTTCCCGATGGTTAATCACATTAAGAAATATGTAAGTTGTGGGGAAAGTGCATTGTGGAGATATTTGGTCATGAACTAGAATGGGGAAGGCTCGGTCGATTGAATGGCCTCCTCCTTTCCCAATGTTTCTGTGCAATCTGTGGGTAACGTCTGGAACTGGTGTCACAACTTCTCAGATGTTCGGAAAGAGACCACTGCAAGATTGGTAGGACTGTGTTTCCCATTCCCTTTTCTAATACCGAGATTGGTGCCAGGTGATCTGTTCTGTTTTAATCGTTTAAGACGCCCGTGCTTTTATACTCACCAGCCTCATTCCTGAAGAAGGACTTACGCCCGAAAAGTCGAATCTCCTGCTCCTCGGATGCTGCCTGGTCCGCTGTGTTTTTTCCAGCACCACTCTTTTCAACTCTGGTCTCCAGCATCTGCAGTAACCCAGGGATCGAGTGAGTTTTATTAGAAACCGTTTCAAATTGCCAGACGATCTGTAATTTCCTCTTTTCTACGGCCTTCTCTCCTTCAACAGGGAGATTATATTTGCCAGTTCTCGGGGGCCGTCTCTGACTTCAGTGATTCCTGAAAGATCAGCAATAATACCACTACAAACTCTTCAGCTATCTCCTTGGAACAACGTGGTGTTGTCTGTCTGACTTGGGTGACATATCTATCTGCAGACTTTTCAACTTCCCCAGAACTTTCTCCTTCATGTTCGCTATACATACCTCAGCCCCCTGCCACTCTTAAAGTACTGGCAGGCTGTTTGTATCTTGCACCTTGAAACCTGATACAAATGTTTCTAACAATTCCTCGCGCATCTCTGTGTTTCCCACAACTACACCAAGCTCATTTTCCAGTAGGACAATGTCTTCTCTTCCCTCCCTTGCTTCCCTGATATATAACGAAAAGCCTCTTCCACTCTCCCATTATATTATTACCAAGCTTACCGTTCTATTCCATCTTATCCACCTTAGTGCTTTGGTGAGTTAACCTCCACTGGTAGTTAAATGCTTCCTCATCCTCTGGATGCACAATAATTTGCGACATATTGAATGCTTACTCGTTTGATGTTATGCTTTCCTTGAATTATCTTAGCACTGATGGCTTCCTTCTGACTATTTGAGATGAATTTCTGCTATCCTCGAAACTATCCCCAGAAATTTCTGCTATTGCTGAGCCATGCTCTTCTCTGCTCGCATCTTTTCCAATTAACTGTCGCCAGCTCCTCTTTCTTGTGTTTGTACAATCACCTTAACTAACAAGAGAACAATGCATGTTTATAAAGAAAGAGAACTGAAAGATGAGACACGAAGACTGATTGGAGTGTTTATTAACGGGGCACAAAAAGAAAAAGAGAGTGAGAACACAGAAGAGAAGATGTAAAAACAGGGCAAACCAAACCATCGACAGAATTAAATGTACTTTCTTATTTGCTTTCACAACTCCTGTGTATTGTGATCCTTTCTACAGTAAATGTACAAGAGAGTTGTGTTAAATTGATTGTTAGGATCCCAAAGTTTTACCTCGAATGATGTGACAGGCAC